>NC_028358.1:22925216-22955292 GCF_000741045.1 Vigna radiata var. radiata | reverse complement strand
CTCTGGACATTTCTCTCTGCCAAAAGAACCCCCTCTAATTCGCACTAAGCTTCAGACTCAAGGGAAAATCCATGCTTCTCGCTTGAGCGGTGTCGTTGAGCATCCAGAACGATTAGAGGCAAACCGCTGAGCGGCCAATTTAGGCGCTGAGTGGTGCAATGCTGGTTTTGGGCTTAAATTCTGTTACTTTTATGCTTTATAAATAGCCTCAGTGTGACCCTCAGAGTAATCTTTTGACAAGCAGAGACGTCCAGAGCAGTTCTACACTCCTTGGAGAAGATTTTTGGATGCTTAGGCTTCACTTTATCAAATCTAGGGTTTACTCTTCCATTCTTTCATTTAATTCCATCTAGTTTCACCATGTCCATGGTGAACTAAACCATTTGTTGTTGGGGAACAATGTAATCTTTTGATACTCTCTTATATTGAAATTCTTGTTTTATTTATATGCTTGCATATGCTTATATTATCAATTGTTGGGTTTCTTATCTATGCTCAATGCTTTTATCGTTTAACTCATTCGGTAAGAAGATATTTTCCTTTTTCGATACGGGAACGTACGGGGAAGTCACGAACTGATAGGAAATTCCTTGATTAAGCAATACTGCCTAGAGATAGGGGTAGGACGATTAATTGTATTTTGCTTCAGTGTTCAATGCATTATTAATTATTCAGGGAGACTAGAGATAATAAAGTGGTAATTAATAGTAGACTCTTTTCGCCAAGGAATTGGGTTTTGGGTAGGCCAAGAAAGTTCGCATGACAATTAGATAATAAAGCGAATTAAATAAGAAAAGTAGATATAAGAGGGTGGATAAGATGAAATTGTAAACCCCAACAACCTCATTCATCCATATCTTTGCTTTGTTAATTGATTCACTTGCATTTGCATGTTTATTTTCTGTTTTGCATTCACACTACAAATTTATTTTTTCTCAAGTCTTATAAGATCAATATACATGAAAGGTAAGACATAAAAGTCCCTTGGGAAAACGATACTCGGACTTACCGTGTATATATTACTTGATAACGATCTGGTACACTTACCATGGGCTTAATAATGCTATGATGATGAAGTTTCAGATGACAATATCTACTGATGGATATTGTTATAGAAGAGGCTGACAATGAGAGATAACATCTACTAACGGATGCTATAATATCAGGATTTGTTTTATTTTTATGCGTGTTTGAATTTTGTTTTTAATAAGCTAATCAATTGGTTGAAAGAATAGCTCTACGATGGTTGATATTATGTGATGAACTATTTTGTGATGAGTAATATTGTCTTGTGTTGCTCTACTGCTTGAAATGCATGGTTGAGTTAATGTTTGAATTAGCTATTAAGCACATATAGTGGTTGGTCATAATTTTTTAAAAAACAGATGCATGGTTTCAATTGCGATTGATATGCTTTGCAGGATGTATACTAAATTATGGAACTTGAGATAAGCTGTGAGAGGATTCGACTCCAAATTTTTATTGTTGAATGCTATTGCTCTGGAATCATAGTTGATTTTGCCTAAGTTTTTCTGTTGAACTATTTGCTTGCATGTGTCATATGATCAAGGCCATTTGTTCTTCCCCCATATAAGCCAATGCAATTTTCAAACCCAACAAAAGAACAATTTTTATTCTATCCTTTGAACCTTAAGCCTAAATTTGTCAAAAAAATCCCTTTTGAAATCTTTACATTGAGTTGAGTTGAGAATATTAGTATGGTATTGATAAAGGTTCAAGTTTTGGGTTGTTGGAAAATTTGAAAAAATAAAGAGAATATGCATTGAGCTAAGTGTTGAGAAAGTATGAAAAAGAAAATGAAAAGAAAATAGAATGAAAGGAAAGAAAAGCTAAATGCTAAAAAGGGGAAAGTTGGGAAAAGTGAGATTGGTTTGTTTAAAGAGAGATTGTGCTTGAATGAGAAATTTGTTAATGACTTTCTTAACTCAAGGATTTTGTTGTCTAGATAAACCAATTTCTTCTTAGCCCAACCACATTACAAGCCTTGAAAAGACCTTGTGATGATAACTGGCTTGCGAATGTGTTTTGATGTGTTTAAATGAATGGCAAAGTTGATTTATGTGACATTGTGATAGTAGAGTGAAAGAGACACCGACACCTCATTATACACCTTTGAGTTTGAGTGTAACACTTTTGAGTGCTTGAGTTATGCACTTTTGAGTGCTTGAGTGAAACACTGCCTTTTGGTGAGGAATGGTTCCATGCATTAAAGAGAATCATTTTTGTCTATCTATTGATCACTCATCTTTTTGCATCTGTTGTGTATTCATTGTTATGTGAGCACCATAATTGAAGCTTAATTGGCTAAGACATAATTATTTCTTAACGGATCTTTCTATGATGAGCATACATGAGTGATTTACTTGTCTTAGAGAAAAATGCTTTTTAATGTGCTAGACCGTTGTAGTATATCTATTCTATGTAAGCCAAGTTATAGTTTTGCTTGAGGACAAGCAAAGTTTCGAGTTTGGGGTTGTGATAACGGTTGAAAATACCGTTATCTGTGATGTAATTTTGATATTAAATGCACCCTTTTTGACTTAGAAACTTACTTTAACTCATGATTTTGCATTAGATTTGTGAATAAGAGATTTGAGGTTATATTTGATGATTTTATCACCAAATTCCCTTGATTTTGTAGGCTATTGGAATGAATTGAAAGAAGAGTCAAAGTATCAAATTGTTAGAGTGCAGAATAGTCAATCAGAATGCAAAAAAGTCAACCAAAGTGTAAAAAAGTCAACCAGAGTGCAGAAAAGTCAACCAGAGTGCAAAAAAGTTGCGTTGAGCGCCATTTTTAGTGCTAGTTTTCATTTGTTTCGTGCTTGAGCCCCACCGCTAAG
Organism: Vigna radiata var. radiata; assembly: GCF_000741045.1. NCBI lineage: Eukaryota > Viridiplantae > Streptophyta > Magnoliopsida > Fabales > Fabaceae > Vigna > Vigna radiata. Next base: position 22,952,428 of record NC_028358.1, on the reverse strand, counting down.
CGTCATTTGAGTGCCGCACCTACCGCTGAGCGCCATTTTGGCGTTGAGTGCTGGCGACGCGTGTTTTGGGCCTGAACCTATTTTCTGTTATTTTTCTACCCTATTTAAAGACCTGGACATCTTAGGGTTTGTATCTTTTGATGGCTTAAGCACAAAAACACATTTTTCAGCCCTTTGGGGGCAGATTTAGGGATGCGGGAGCTCTCCTATTCTCTTTCTAGGGTTTCTACCTCTTCCATTCCATTGTACACCTAGTTTCTCCATGACGGTGGAGAACTAATCTCATTTTTTATTGGGGAATGATGTAACCTCTAAACTATCTTGTATTTGAATTGATTTATATTATAAATGCTTTGTTCATTAATTTTTAGGGTTTTTCTTCTACACTCTATGCATGCTTTGTTTAACTCATTCAATTACATGATCATTGATTTTGTCGATATGGACACATATGGGGAAATATAGACTTGGGGAAATTCTCTCGGGAGCAATATTACCTAGACATAGGGATAGGAAGGACCGATTGCCTTTAAGCTTCTGTGTGAATGTGATGCATGATTAGTTGCTAGGCAACCTGTGAAGTCTGTTGTGATAGGCTTGGGAACCTCTGAAGCGTGCTGTGATAGGCTTGGCATCCTATGAAGAGTGTTGGTTACATGTTGAGGATTGTTCAACGTGGGTTCAGATTGCGGAAGAGGGGATTCTTGCTGCAATTCTGGTTTTGCGTGTGCAACTATATTTGGTTTTGGGTTAAAGAGGAGATTTATATTTTTGCGTGGTGTTTCTATAAATTCCTTGTTGTAAAAGCTGCAACCATTATAATGCATTTGCTTCCAAGATTGGAAGGACACTGGATGTAGGCATTGTTGGCCGAACCAGTATAAAAACCAGGGTTTGATTTTCTCTATCCCTGCACTCTTTATTCAGTCAACTTTATTTATTTAGCAGTCAACTATGTTTTTTCCGCTGCATTGAATTTTTCATTACTTGCATTTCAAGGAAAGATCAAAAACCTTTGAATTTTTATACCAAGATTGCGAAAAGATTTTGTTTTTGAACTAACACCAATTCACCCCCCTCTTGGTGTAAAACGAAGCCAACTTGTTTCCTAACACTATGTGCTTTGCATCATTTCATATGTTTTACTGCACATGTTTTAAGGCTAAAAACTACAAGCACTCTTATGAACTTTTAACTGTGTGACAAAGTTCTAGTACAGTCGACTACATTGTGAATGGATTCGACTATGCTAAAATCTTTGTGCAGATTTTGAGAATTAGTGCTCTGTGTATTTTTGAGAAGAAAATAATTTCAAAATGTTTTACATGGTTGATGTCGACTATGTATTTTACACGTTCGACTGTATCTATGATCTGATTCTAAATTCTGTTATGCTCTTGCACTCTAACGGCTATATTTTTAAAAGTCAGTTGAGCATTGATGACTTGGTCAACTATTTAAATGTATTCTGTTATTTGTTGACCGTGAGCTACTAAGTTGACTGAACTATTATAACAGTCATAATGCAGTCGACTGAATTAGTAACATATTCGACTGAGAATCTGACTGTATAATAGAAATCTATAAATAGGCTGAACACAGGTTTGTTCAGAGACTTTTGATGAAATGATAATTTTCATTTGTGTTTTAGATTTCTCTTAGCTGTAAGAATTATCCAAGAAGACAGTGGTGATCTTTCTTGAACAAGATTCATAGAGGAGACTTTCTGCGCTTACATTTGTTGACCATTATCTACACAAGAAAGGTGCTTCTGTGTGATCGTGTTGAAGGCTTGGCATCCTGTGAAGACTGTTGAATTGTGTTGAAGGCTTGATATCCTGTGAAGACTGTTGGAATTGTACCTGTTGTGATACAGGGGGATGGTTCACTTTGAGGATTGTTCAAAGTGGTGTTGCAGATTGCAGAAGAGGGGATTCTTGTTGTATTTCTGATTTTGTTCTGCAGCTATATTTTGGTTTTGGGTTAGAGAGGAGATTTATAGTTTTGACGTGGAGGTCTTCTATAAATTCCTTGTTGTAAAAACCTCAACCATTATAGTGCATTTGCTTCTGGGTGGAAGGACACTGGATGTAGGCATTGTTGGCTGAACCAGTATAAAAACCTGTGTTTGATTTTCTCTATCCCTTATCTTTTACATTCCAGTCGACTCTAATTTTTACGTAGTTAACTACGTTTTTTCCGCTGCATACAATTTCTGATTGCTTGCATTTCAAGAAAGTTTAAAAAGCTTTATACTTTGTTTTCAAGATTGTGAAAAGAACTTATTTTTGAAACAACACCAATTCACCCCCCCTCTTGGTGTAAAAAGAAACCTACCTGTTTTCCAACATAATTGGCTTTCCATTGTTCTGTCAAGTGCTTTGCATTTTAAAATTTGGTGCAGTAATAATTTTTGGCCAATTATTTGTGCTGTTTGGGTGGCTTGGTGTGATGTCCTGGTGCAGATTCTCAACCCCAGATTACTTCTCCAAAGGGGTAGCATCTTAGGGAGTGGATGAGGTGTTAACAAGGCTACAAGCTTGGACTTTAAGAGCACCCAAATACTGTTGTTCCAGCACTGTCTTTCAGCAGTAAAAGTTGCATTCCAGCACCTTTTTTAGCATAAAAAAACGTACCAAAATTTGGCAACCAACACTTTGAAAGGCAGCCACACTTGGCATTGTATTTTTGCTTGCATTCTTGTGCAAATCACGGAACTTGTGTATATTTCCTTCTCTTTTACATTGTGCATTTTGAGTGGCTTGGGAAAATGCTCCTTTAGCAATTCCAAGTTCCTCATCAACCATTGTAATAACTTAGTTTCCACATCTTAGTGTGAAAGTGTGTTGATGAGTCGATATTTTATTGATTTCACTTAGTTTATTGTACCGAAATTAATCAGGGAATTGTGCTTAAATGTCTGGTATTTTCCCGTTTATGCTAATTGTGCTTAATTTGACCGGAAATTCGAATTTTAATTAATTTGAATTTTCTGAGCTAATTATTTGCTTTATTATTTTCAGGAAAAATTTTGGAAACATAATTTTGAACATAATGAGAGTTGTCACACAATTCAAGACTCTCCACAAAGAAGTGTTGACAACAAGAAGGGCACTATGGTGATTTTACCCTTTGGGCTTATGAAAAGGGGGTGCAACATGTTGAATTTGGGGGTGCACACAGAAAGGCAATAGCTGCCACCCACTTGCTGCACGTGAATTCTGCTGCATGGATTCAATAAAAAAACACACTTCCATCATCCTAATTCACGGTCCAACTGCAACCTTCTTCCATGTGATGTTCATTCGGCCTGTAATCTAGAAACACGCTCATTTCCTTTTTCTTGAAGCTAGCACACGGAGAGGAAGAGTACAACTTACAAGTTGTGGCAGCCCAACATCTTCTAACGTCCAACAAGTTAAAAGCTTGGTTCTGCAATGAGAAGCTGACTGCCCACATGGAGAAGCAAGTAGCAGCTTGGGCTGTCATGGTCCAGCACCTCTTCAAACGGACAACAACTTTGGTCCAGCACTGCATATGTTACGGCCCAGGAAATAAAAGAAACAGCCTACACATTCCAGTGTTGAATTGAAGAAGCATCCTAGGTCCAGTTCGCTGGATCCAGTAGACACATGTTGGATCAAAAGCAAGCTCAGCAGCTTGGGTGCACACAACGGGCTGATTCACGTCCAGCCAACACGGTCCAACTTTGATAAAAAGTTGCAGCAGCTCCCACCCATACATTGCATCCAGTTTTCTTCACCTACTTCACGGCTCATGCTCCAAAGAATGCAGTCCAACCAGCACAAAGAAGTTGCATCAGCGGGCTTTAGGAAGCTCTCCACGGCCCAAGCAGCTTGCAGCCTGCACACGACTTGAGAAATCAGCAGCAGTCCACCAAGCAGTTGCTGCAGTTCACGTCATGGCCCATCATCATCCAAGTCCAGCAGCTTTGGGCAGCAGTTTTGAAGTCATCCAACACCTTTGAATGTCCATCTTGGAGGTGCAAACAACAAGCTTTAGGAGACATCCACGCTTACAACAACTTCCAAATTCTCCACGTCCAGCTTTGTAGAAGACTCTCGGCCCATGCTGGCAACCTTCATGCAGCCATTTGTTCCAGCATCCAGCTTTGAAGGAGGTGCAAACTGCAATTTCCCAGCCTCCACCGTCCAACTTGCACGGTCCAGCAACTGCCATCCATACATTGCGTCCAGCTCTTCACGTGCAGGCCTTGAGCAGCAGCACCCAGCAGCAACTTCAAGCATGGGTTTAGCAGCCTACTTCTTGACCCACGGCCCATGGCTGAGGCACACACACAGTAGCCCACATGAAGACACATGTCACGTTTGGGGGAGGACACAGACCCCTAGGGATATTCCTAGGACTCCTGGCAGCCGCCACAGACTTTCATTCTTCGGGGCTTTTGGGAAATGTTTACTCTCTTCTTTTTGGCTGCAACGTGAAGGAGAGGACTTTTGTCTTTCTTGAAACAATGTTGTTCTCGGTGGAAGGTGTCGGATGAAATGAAGAAACACACTTTTCTTTTGCAAGCATTAATTTAAATTTGTTGTGACTTTACTCTTTGCTATTTTCCAGTTTGTTGTTGTTGTATGCAATTTTTTATTCCACAAAAACAATGATTTACTTTGCTGTTTGGATTGCTGCTGTTCATTTCCTTGGCAAGTGTCACGATTTGGAGGCATGTTTTTATTTCCCAATTGAAATGAGTTTTTAATGCTTTGGGGGGGCCACAGCCTGGTAGGATTTTGGGAGAAGCACAATTTTATTCTAGTTTAATTGGTGACACCATAGTCTAGGACGGGAATTGGTTTCAATCAATGCATTTCGTTTTTTTTAGTATTTAACAAGCAATCGTGATTCTTTTTTTGGAAGGAAGTGGTGTCATAGTTTCTTTATTTATTTTTTCTATTTCATTAGCACATTTCCATTTCTTTGATGAAGCATGGTTCGTGATGTGGCAAGGGAGGTCACGGCTGATGGGATCATTTGGAGAAAGCACAATTACAATTTCTTTCTTTTGGAAACCACGACAAAGTGGATTTAATTATTGTCATTTGCTATTTAAATTTCTTTGGTGGATACACTTAGGTCACGGTTAAGAGTAGAAAAAGTTCTTGTTTTCTATTTATTTTGCCTTAGAATATTTTACATTATAGGTTGAGTTGTTTCTCATCTTTTTGATTTAGCATTGCATTTTAATGGCTTTAATTATGGATAGATATTTGTTTGTTGTAATGTTAGGTTTTGTATTTTATTTTACTTTAATGTTTTCTATTTTATTCAGTTTGTGTTTAATTTCCATGCATCCGAATTGAGTTTAATTTTCGTTTCAAACACCTTTTTCAAACCCCCCCCCACTATGTGTTCGACCTGATTCTGAACTGCAGTTGGTCCTTGTGAGACGACCTAGGAGTCACTTCCTAGCATTATATTGCATTTCTAAATTGCAATCAAATTTGTATGGGCCGCGACACCCATCATGTGTCAAGGGACTCAAAGTGTCACTTGCACTTTCACTTAGGGTCGTGTTTAATCTTCCATTCATTTGGAATCCTTTCTTTAAATTTTTGCTTGATCATATTTTTGTTTTACGTCTCCGTGATATCTAGGTGCACACTCATATAGTAAACCTTTGTTTGGTTTCTAGGTGCATTTCATCTTGCATTCAAAAAAACTTTTGAAAGACTTCTACATTGAAATTTGGGTAAGAAACATTAAGAGAAACTTTGGCTAAGGAAGGACAAGGTTTTTAAGCCTGTCCATTGTGACTCACCTCTCCTTCCTGGGAGCTATTCGGTTTCTTCACCTTTAGAATCTTTATAGAAATCTTTCACAAAAATCTAAAAAGTTTTGATGTCTTGTTATGATTTCTATAGGTCTTCTTCTTCATATAGATCCTCTAGGTTTTCTAGTCTTCATCAACCAATTAGTTTCCAGGAAATTAAAAGAAAACTTGATGAAGCTAGAAGAAAAACTTGTTCATTTTATGAATTTGAGAGGAATATTGAGGATGAGTTGTACAAACAAGCTAGGGCAAATATTCTATTCTTTGGAAAGGATATTGGTGAATTAACATACCTAGCTTGGGAAAGGGACATTGATGACATGCATTCATTCATTGCTAGAAAAAGTAAGCTTGAATCTTATTTCCATTCTAGCAATAATGCATCTTTTGTCCTTACTCTCTACACATCTAGTTTTGAAGTGCATGCAAGAGAGTGGTGGGATGAAAGGGAATGTCTTATTAGGATAGGTAGAAAATCCTCCATCCATGATTGGAATGAGCTAAAATCTTGCATGAGAAGAGAGTTTGTGCCTTCAACCATTAAGAGAAACCTACAATCCCTAAGAGCTTACATTGAAGATGGAAAAAAATTTCTTGAATGCTTAAATGACAATGTTTTCCTTCTTAGAGAACTAGAATTTGAAATTAGACTTAAGGAGTTAAAGGTTGAGACACTAGAGTTGAAAGTTAAGAGACTAGATGTTGAGAGACAAAAGGAGGAGGAAAGAAGAGAAGAAGAGAAAAGAGAGAAGAAAGAGAGAGAATAGAAGACGAGAAAAGAAAGAGAGAAGAAGAAGAGAGAAAGGAAGAAGAGAGACGAAAAAGAGAGAGAGAGAAGAAGAAGAAAGAAAGCAAAAAGGGAGACAAGAAAGAAAGAGAAGAGAAGAGGAAAAGACAAGAGAGGAAGAAAAGAAGAAAGAAGAGGAAAATAAGGAGAAGGAGCTCTTGCTACTGATGGCAACCCCTACTCTTACCAATGCAATGGAACCTAACAGGGAAGGGTTCTCATTCTTTACTTATTTTCAAATTATTGTGCATTCTTCCAATTTTAATTTTTCTTTTCAATTAATTGTCATTCCATATTCTTTGCAAACCTTTTCCAAAGATGGCAACTCAAAACTTGAGTTAATGTTACCCTTGTGTAAACAAGTAACTCTAGATAAAAATCAAATAACTTGGGAATATGGAATTCTCTATTTTTCCAAGACTAATTTTCAGAAAATCTTTTTCAAAAATACAAGACTTTTCTTTTGTCTTCTTATCTTCACTTACATCTTCATCATACTTATTTTTGCTATCTTTTGTAGATATATTTTTGATCAAGGTGGACAACAACACCCAAAGTTGTGCTTCTTTATTTCTTCCAGATTTGAGGACAAATCGTTTTTAAAGAGGGAGGGAATGATGGCAACCCCTTTAGGGTCTTCCCATCCAAAGAAGTATGAACTTCAACTAAGACTAAAGAAAGGGAAGTAGAATAAAGATTCTCAAAACTCTTTCCTTATCTAAGTCTTAGCATGATTCTCTTTACTTAATACATTTACCTTGTTTGTAGGTCACTAATAAAGATTGGGACGTACACCTACACATCCTAGGAAGTTGCCAAACAAGAGGGAACAAAGGAAGCCAAGAAGAATGCAAGATGACTAGCTGGCGCTTAGCGGCACATTATCACCGCTCAGTGGTGGCGAGACAACAATCTTCTTCCTCATTTCGGCACATGTTCAGCATTGGACATATGGAACATATGGCCAGCGAGATAACTTCCCCTGCACATCTTAGTTCCAACACGTTTAGAATAAGCTTTGCATAGTTTGTGCTGCATGGTTCATTGCTCTTCTTAGTCTATAAAAAGAGAGCTTCATCACTTGTAAATTTAACTTGAATGGTATAAAGAAATGCTGCTGAATTGTCCAACCAATTCTTGCTTTCAAGTTCAATGACTTGTGCCTTATTAGTACACTTATCCTTTAGCTTCCTTCCCCCTTGGAAGGTCGTCTGAGTTAGAGAAACCTCACGCATACATCCATTCCATCACCAAACCTCCATTGAACCATTTCACAAACACTTGGCATGCATCAGAAACCTCCTTCAATTCTCCATTCCGCTGCGTCATTCTGGATCGAGGAGTCATTCCTTCTTGAAGATTGGAGTCGCTTCCATCAATATGGCAATATGTGATTAGTTCTAATGAGTGTGATAAGATCATCATGTGGCATAATGTAAATGGATAAATTTAATAGTAGTGGATCATGGACATATGGCAACATTTAGTTAAATATGATTTTGTGAGTGGTAAGAGGGATGAAAATAAACAAACAAGGAGGTGTAATAGTAAAATGGCCCATTGCCGAAAAAGTATATAAGTAAAAGATAGGGGTGCATTTAGTTTATTGTATATTTTTTTCCATAATTTATTAAATTTGGCCTTTGAAACAATTTAATGTTACATTTTGAATGAATCAAAATTTAACTTTAGCTTCACCAACAAACATTAGAATATCTATAATTTATGTAACTAAAAATCAGTTTTTAAGACCTTTTAATTCACAAACTAAGTTCAATCGTCACAAATTATATTCAAATTAGTCATTTAAACACAAAAGTTTCATCATAATTTCGAAATTAAACTTAAAATGCAGACAAAATATACATTCATCATTATGACAACCTAGAACATCTTAGCCTGTGATGACCTATATGTTTCACCGTAAGATGACTTATTTCATTTTAGTTAACTAGAAATATGACTTAAGTTTAAGGAGGATTACATAAGTTGCTAATCAAGGTTAATTAAAGTGATTATTTGTTGGTTCATGCTTAATTAGATAAAGGCCCATAAATCTAGTATAAATAGTATTATTCACAAGGTCATTATTTACGTACTCATTATTGCAACCTTTATTATTGTTTGATGCACTTGACTAACTTGAGTGTCAAATTGTCTTTTGCAAACATATTACCTTTTGGTCTTGAAGAGAAATTCACCTAAAACATTGTGTAAAATTAGAAGCACATTCCCTCTTGATCTAATACTATATCCAAGTCATAAAATATTTCAGTTTAAAAAGTAAGGAATATTTTACTAGAAAGAGTTAGGAAGAATCTTTACAAAAATAAATTGCCTTGTAAAAACATGAAACATGTTGTGGGGACGTACGGAGACTGCTGAAGGATGGTTCAAAACTACTATAACTAATATAAATTAATATGTAATGAAGAATGGTTGTTCCGATATATATATATATATATATATATATATATATATATATATATATATATATATGTCATAAATAACATTAGTCGACATGACCATGCTTTTGATTTAACTAGTATATAAGCATCAGCCAAGGTTGCACCAACATTATAGTTGAAAACAATATATATGCATCAATTAGTTAAGATATGACCGATTACATAAATGTATTTATAAAATTTCTACAAAAAAGACAAATAAATAGATAAAATGAATTTTTATAGTTAAAATTAATTTATTCATAAACTAATTTATCCAAACTTTTTTGTATAATTTGTAGTTTTTCTTATAGTTTTTGGTTTCTCATAATGTAGAAAGACTATATTGAGAGACAATCATTTTGTAAACATAAAAAAAAGATAATGATATTTTCACAACACTTTTTAATAACTTTTGTCATTATTTTATTGGTTTATTTGAATTTATGTTTAAAAAAATATTTAAAATGAATCAATCACAAACTATCACGTATACATTGTCAAAAAGTTATTAAAAAAGTGTTATTAAAAAGACTTTTTCCTAAAATGGTTTGCACTGTCTTGGTGCCTATAATATTATCAACATGTATCTTTGGATGATATACATTCCATAACAATTCCACAAAGTTAGTTGACTCAGCGGCATTGCAACATGAGTAGCATTCATGTGCCATAATGAAACAGGTGAGTTTGCTTACCAACTTGAAACACAGAAATCGTAATATGGTTCTATTATTTAAGACAAGATTAACTTTTTTGTGTCTGTTAATTACACTGAGAGAGTTAACAAAAGAGGAAAGGGACAACAGAACTTTTTTTCAATTTATTGTTGATATATAAATGCATAAGGGAGACATGTGTAAGGTTTTAAGGACCAATAAATAAATAAATAATAAAGGATAAAATAATAATTTCAATCCTAAATCCTATAAATTACTATGACAAAAACTTTTTTGTTTACAAGTATTACGTTTTTCTGTCTTAAATTCATCAAGAAAGATTGTAGAATAATGATTAGAAGAGCCTGCAATTTTTGGATCATCATCATGCATTTGGAACTCTAAGCATTGAAAAACCTTCTTTCATAGAGAAAAATAACAAAGGTTTAAGTGATCCATTTCATTGAATCTTTAAAACATTAAAAGATCATTTCCGAAAAAATGTACATGTATTCACTTTTTAATATACGTGAAATCGAGTAATTTCAAGAGTTTGTATTTTCGTTCTCTATATTACAAAATTATTTGAAAACAATTAAGCTTTTAGACACTAAAAAAAATTAAAACTATTTTATCGAAGTCAGTTTAGAACTTTTGTTAGTGGTAAAATATTCTTGGTAAAATATTAACAAATCCATCTACAGTATTCATTAGTAATTTATAATGTTTTCTATAAACGAATATTTTTATTAATTAAATATATCAGTAAATGTTTAATATTGACAGATATTTTTTCTGGTAAATTATGTCAATAAATATCAAAGATTTTGCTTTGAATTTGGATCATGTTGTAGTAAAGTTTTTGAAAAAATTTATTAGTAAATTCGTCAATAAAATGGATGGATGTGAATTTTCTTATAAAAAAATTGAGGAAATATTTAATGAATTAGAAATGAATGAGAAGAAATGAAATAAAAAAAAAAAGAAAAAAAAGAAAATGAAAGAAGAGAAGGCGATAGTAACAATTGGAGCCGCATAAGAAAGGGTAACAACGATAGTTAAAAAAAAAGAAAAAAGAAAAAAAATAAAAATATATAAAACCGTAATATTTATGATGATTATTTATAAATATTTATCAATAGAATTTTTTATTTGTCAATAAATTTATAAACAAATATTTTATTAAGAATTTTTTTTGCTATTAATTAGTTATGGCATATTGTGCTTGTAACTTGATAAGCACTTAAATTGTGAGTCTTTACAATGATATTTGAACTTTATAATGCATATAATTGATGAACACTTTCCATAATTTAGTGTCAACTTCCGCAGCTTTAGCTGGATAAGGTAGAGTGCAGATTCTGGTAATTGAAATAGGTGCAGTTTAGTCTGTTTGAAAAGGCTTGAGATTCCTTGAGTTGTTTTAAGGTACAACTAGCTAGGCAAATTCAACAGTAGCTAAATATGGAATATGAAAGAGAGTAGGTAACAGTGGTTAATGAGTTATTTACTATTTAGTTGACCTCTCTGCTTCTTATTCAATTGTTTCATTCAAAAATGGAACAATTGTGACTACAGCTATCATCTTTGGCAGTTGCCATTGCTGATCTATTTTTCAAGGGTAACATGGAGCGTCTGATAGATAACTGTATAATTGAATTTTTCATTCAATCCTTTTACCTAACGTATTAACTAACAGTGACCATACTTAACCTCGTAAGTAGCTGCTACGAACACATGAATATATAGTTGATAGAAGTTTGTAAATTGTAAGTATCTTTTGAAAGCTAAAGAATCATAATGAAGTTGCAGAAATTAGGGTGGGAGGTCTTAAATGGTTACACTAATATCTGACAATATTTTTTCAAACTTTTGTATGATCTTGTTTGTTATATTAGAACTCTGTTGATTCATGCAAAATAATACAGTATTAACTTATACCGTGATAGAAAAATGATATTTTAAGACTATTTTTTTTATGCGATATGATACCTTACTTTGACGTCATTTCAACAAATTGTCTAGGATAGTAGTTTAGAAAAACCCTTAATTAAGCATCTAATGAGTCTGAGAGAGAGAAAGTTGGAATAAGTTTACAGAGAAGCACATACGTAGATGTTAAAAAACGTACATGTTCTAATTCGAAGTGAAAATACCATCACATAAAACTAAGAACCATAACACATACTGGTTACACACCTCACAGAACAATTATTTTCGTCAGGAAATGAAACAAAACAAAGACTATTATAGGCTATATATAATAGCAGCTGAAAGTAACAAACACAGAGGAGTGTGAGCTCAAGGGAGAGGAATGCCGGGCCCTTCACCTTCGGCAGGGCCTCCGAGACCGCCAAGCCCACCAGGCCCGCCGAATCCTCCCAATCCACCGATCCCGGAAGGCCCACCCATGCTACCGTCAAAGCCCGAGCCAATTCCTCCAAAGGGAAGCCCATTGTTGCCAACTCCTGAAAAACCGTAGCCGAGGAAGTTCTTCTGGTCCCCAAAAGCAGCGTCGCTGGGAATGGTTCTGGCACTTGCAACCACTGCAAGAGCGAGAATCACCAAGATGCACCACTTAGTCATATCTCTCTTCTTTTCTTGTCTCAACACAACACAACAACACTTCTTTTTCTCACTGTCTTATTGTGTAGTTGGTTTTTTCTTTGTGGTAGAACACTGCTTGGGATTCTCCTTTTTATAGTGGAAAAAGTGACAACATGTAGTGTGCGACAGTTGAGTGTGCGGTAAATGACACTTTAATGCCACTGCAAACTCTTGCTGTCTCTCACCTAGCAAGTTTTGCCCATTACTATCCCCATTCTTTGTTTTCCATGCAATAACAAATATTAACATCAACATATAATTCCCAAGATTTTTTTTTTTTTTTTTATATATTATGAACCATGATAATAAATCGTGGGAGATGTTACAAATACAAAGAAAAGTCGATTTTATAATATAAATAAATACAAACTTAAGTGAGTTTTACATAAATAAGTTAGACTTTAAAATTCAATTTTTAATGTAGTATTAAAATTATAAGTTTGAAGTTATTTACTGAAATCGGTTATTTATTAGGCCTATTGAATCACTACTGAATCATTATTTAATCTTGTATAGTATGAATGTCTAGTCAGTCATGGACTAGGTAGTCGTGACGACAAGCAATAAAACGGTTGATTAGAATATTAACAAGATTAATTGTAAAAAATAATTAGGTTAACCCTAAACCAAGTTACAGAACCCTAATAAGAAGCCCATCACGAAAGTCTATAAATACATGTTTGATATTCAAGTAGTTAGTTAGTTTCATTACATATTTATTACAGAACTATTCAGAGAAATATTAACTTGAGCGTTGGAGTGTTTTCTACAAATGGCACCTGAGCAGACTGAACGTTGTGAGGATTTCTAAAAAACTAAATTATGACCTAAACTAGGAGTAAAGAGACACTTCATACTAGAAGACTTAACCTTGACCCCACCAACTGAAACATTTTGGCACCCACCGTGAGACCCTACGACAAAAGAAGACACCTAATGGTGACCAATAGAAATATGGGAGATCAATAGGACCTTATGGAATTGATCAGGGAAATGCAAGCGTAGATGTATGCAAAAATGCAAGAGAAGCAACAAAGGTACGACGTAGAGATAGTTGCATTGAGGGTCGAGCATGCTGTCGTTCGATATGAGCAGTTGGCCCAACATTTGGTGTTCGTATCCCTACCTCGTCTAAGGAGAATAATCAGGGGATGGACCAAGTCGGACCACTCAGTAGGTGAATAAAACTGGTTAGGAGGTTATTAAGACAGGGTAGGAAGTGAATAGCGCGACAACTAAGAGGACCCTTTCGGTTCAGGCAGTATGGTCGAGGGCCTATTGCCCTTCACTACGGCAGCCATGGAAGCACCAATACCAGAGAAGTCAACGTCCTCGGTGTTCAAAAGGTATGACGGATCGGCCGATTCGGATGAACACCTTCGTTCCTTTGTAAACACCATGGTGTTCTACTCCCGTTTGGTGTCGGGCATTTCCCCTGTTGTTGAAAAGAGAAGTGCAAGCATGGTTCAATACTTTGTCTCCTAACATAGTGGATTGTTTCTCCATCGATCACACTTTGTTTAGAAAACAGTATGCATCTATCAGAGTAGAAAGCCTAACACACCTCGCTTTGATCAGCACCAAGCAAGTGAAGGACGAATCGCTAAAGGACTTCATGGACTGGTGTAATAAGACTGCTCGACAAGTGAGGGATGTTAGCCATGAGTTCATCCTCAACAACTTGTCAACGGTGTAAAAGGTCAGGCCCTTTGTGCACTATAGGAAACACGGGTATTACCAGCGAACTTTTACCGAAGGCCTTAGGGTCGTCGGTAATGCTTTAGCGATTTTAAATATTGACGACTGTAGGGATTTCAAAAATTGGCTCGATTATTAAAAGCCAAAAATTGGGATTTCCCTCCCCTAAATTGATTTGGTCGGCCAGAAAACCTATTTTCGCTGTCTCTATTGCAAATCGTCCCCACTTGGTCTCGTGAATGTTTGAAGTCGTTGCTGCAACATTGGTTCTTCCCGGGGAACATTCAGGTTCTTCGTTCGGTGGTGGTTGTCAAGTGGTTAAGCATGCCCAATTTGGTCAACCAAAAAACCTATTTTCCACATCTCTATCACGAATCCTCCCCCCTTCATATCGTGGATGTTTGAAGTCGTTGCTACAACATTGGTTCTTCCCGGATAACGTTCAGGTTCTTCTTTTGGTGGTGGTTGTCAGGTGGTTGAGCACGCACCATTGACGGTGTAAGGATGGGTTTGTGAGCTGACGCGTGACATTGAGGGATTTCTGCAACGGTTGAAGTTGAGAAGGTTCCTTTTTACATCCCTATGTTTGAATGTCTTCTAGAGTAGCAGGTTGTCAAAGTTGAGGTTAGTTACTTTATTTGTTCCTGGTTTCGAATCTTGTGGTTGTAATCTTAAAAATGTTGGTTATCTTTTAAATTTGTGAGTGCTAGTTTGCGAATTTTTTTCCTGGTTTTGTTTGCTGTTGTGTTTTCTCTAGGTTTCATAAATTGATTGAGTTTGTTTAAGAACCATTTGCCTATAGGTTCCTCCCTTTATGGAACTAGAGAAGCTAGTGGAGATCTTGAGAGGATGGGCAAAAGAGTAATTCAATGTTATGGAATTCTTCCTAACATTATTGTTAAGGCTTTGGTAAGTGTACTAGTTCGTATCAAGTAATAATATAACGGTAAGTCCGAGTATCGTCTTCCAAAGGACTCTTAGGCCTAAACTTGTGTGATGTTATAAAAGCATTTGCTTTCTTTTAAAAAGCACGGTGAAGCTGCTATAGGGAGAATGAAGTTTAATCATCAATTTAATTGCTTTTATAAAGGTAGTGTACGCTGCTTCATTGCTGGAAGGGGTGCAATACGTATTGTCATTAAGCTTTGAGAAGAGTTACACATGGTCAGCATGGGGGACCAACTGCCGCACTAAGCTATCTTTGAATTTTTTTTTCTTTTATTCAATGGAAAAGTGATACACACACTATGACGTAAAAGAACTCCACACTAAGCTCATTGGGATTTGCTAATTTCTATTTTCATTTGGTTTTTATAACTTTTTGAGTGAAGCTAGCATAGGCAGTAACGCGTTCTAGCCAAGTGGATTCTTCATTTTCCTTATGGAGATACAAGCTGGTTGTAGAGATAGAAAAGCACGTAGACTCATGAAAAGTGGGCATTCCTTACATCTACGTTCATTTCATAATAGGTTAATAGAGCTTACAACATTGTGCATTTGATATTTTAACTTAAACGTTGCATTTTTATAGTTTCAATTGTATTTGGATATTTATTTATTGTACTGCTCATTTTAATGTTTTCACGCATTTTAATGCTTTCATTTATGTTCGGTTATGTTTAATTTCTATTTTAATTTAGTCGTTTGCATTCATAAAATCTTTCACCAACCCCCCCCCCCCTCCACTTTGTGCTAGACCTAATTCCTGAACCATGGTTTGGTCCTTGAGAGACGACCTAGGAATCACTTCCTAGCACTATACTACATTTTATTGCACATTAAATTTGTATGGGGTGTGAAACCCATCAAATTTTGGCGCCGTTGCTAGGGACCAACAGTTCGGTTTTAGGTCTTTGTTGTGTTAGTGTGTGTTGCATTTTGTCTTGTGTTGTGAGTGTGATGTTCGGTTATGTTGTGTTTAGTGTGTTGTGTGTGCGTTAATATGTGTTTTGTCTTGTATGTTTGAGTATGTGTGTTCTGTTGGTTTAGGTTGTTTAGTGTGTTTGAAATTTTTGTGCTATCGTTTCATGGTTGTGGGTATTGTGACTTAGTGCATGACTAGGGGCAATCTTGGGCCCATACCACCCTTTAATCCTGAGATTGATAGGACTTTTCATAGGTTAGCTAGGCATTCTAGGAATTTATCTTTAGAGTCTATTTTTGAGTCTGGTGCATTAGATATTGTGCATCCTACTGCGGATTCTGAATCCACTGCTCACTCCTTTTTGCATAATGCATCTACTGCATTTGCACCTGATTCTGATTCTAACTCTGTTATTTTTCACACTGAGAACAATATGGCACAACCTTCATCTTGCGAGAGGACTTTTTGGGAGATGGTTGCACCTGATTTCAGTTATGAAAGCTTATGCATCCAATATCCCGATGAGGACGTGTCACTTGTTCTGAAGACTGGACTAATCCATTTATTGCCCAAGTTTCATGGCCTTGCAGGGGAGTGTCCGCATAAGTATCTGAAAGATTTCCATTATGTGTGTTCAACAACGAAGCCTCAAGATGTTCCAGAAGATCACATCTTATTCACTAGAAGATTTAGCAAGGGAGTGGTTATAATGCTTAGCGCCTAGATCCATCACTAGTTGGGATGATATGAAGAGGTTGTTCTTAGTGAAGTTTTTCCCAACATCCCGAACCACAACTATAAGAAAAGACATAACATGGATTAGGCAGCTTGGTGAAAAGAGCTTATATGAGTATTGGGAGAGATTCAAGAAGCTTTGTGACAATTGTCCTCACCATCAGATACCAGAGCAACTCCTTCTCCAATATTTCTATGAAGGCCTCAACAACATGGATAAGAGTATGATTGATGTTGCCAATGGTGGAGCACTAGGAGCTACGACTCCTACTGAAGCCAGACACTTGATTGAAAAGATGGCTTCCAACTCCCAGCAGTTTAGCACCAGGAGTGATACCATTATGGTGAAGGGAGTACATGATATTGCTACCCAGTCTTCATCATCTACTAATAGGAAATTGGAAAGCAAGATTGATTCTCTTATGAGTTTGATGTCATAGATGGCTTCAAATCAGAGACCAACATCTCCATCTACATCTGTTGCACGACTGTGTGGTATATGTCTTTCCAGTGAGCACCATACAGATTGATGCCCTGCTTTACAGCAACCTATTGGCCATGATGCATCCCAAGCCTATGTTGCAAACATACAAACCAATAGGCAGTCACAACAGCAAAAATATGACTTGTCCAACAATAGGTATAACTCAGGGTGGAGGAATCACCTTAATCTTAGATGGAACAATGCTCCACATCATCAACAACAACACCCACAACAACAACAACAACCACCACATTTCCAGAACGTTGTAGGTCCTAATAGATTTGTGCCTCCTCCTGTTCAGATAAGTTACCATCCCAGACTGTGCAAAATCCGAAGAATGTGAGCGTCATTACCTTCAGATCAGGGAAGCAGATTGTTGTGCCCACAGAGCCAACTCCCACACCTACGTCCACATCTACTACTCCCCTCAGAAAAGAGGATCAGGTTGGTCCAAGCAAGACATTTGAGGTGGGTGAACCTTCTTCCTCTTCCGGTGTTTGTTCTTCTTTTCCAGGTGGACTTTCTTCTTCTTCCACCACTACCACCAGTGCATCTTCTCCTTTACTTGAGCGACCTATCCCTCTTCCCTTTCCTCCAAAGGCGATTCCTAGCAAAAAGATGGAAGAGGTGGACAAGGAAATATTGGAGACCTTCAGGAAGGTAGAGGTGAACATACCTCTACTTGATGCGATCAAACAAATTCTGAAGTATGCAAAGTTCTTGAAGGAGTTGTGCACACACAAGAGGAATATGAAAGACAATGCAAGGATTAACATGGGTAGGAATGTTTCTGCGCTTATTGGTAGGTCGGTCCTGCACATTCCTGAAAAGTGCAAGGACCCAAGTACATTTTGCATTCCTTGTGTGATTGGAAATAGTAAATTTGAAAATGTCATGCTTGATTTGGTTGCTTCTATAAATGTCATGCCTTTGTCTATATACAAATCTTTGTCTCTTGGTCCTTTGCAATCTACAGGTGTGGTCATTCAGTTGGCCAACAGGAGTGTTACCCACACAATAGGTTACATAGAGGATGTCTTGGTTAGGGTTGGTGAACTGATTTTTCCTGACGACTTTTATGTTTTGGAAATGGAGGAGGGTTTTTGTCATGGATCCGCTCCCATCATCTTAGGCAGGCCATTTATGAAAACTGTCCGAACCAAGATTGATGTGTATGCTAGAACTTTATCCATGGAAATTGTTGATATTGTGGTTCACTTCAATATTCTTGATGCAATGAAGTTTCCAGCTGAGGACAATTATGTTCTTAAGATTGACATGTTGGATGACATTATTGATAAATATGTTGTTGATAACGGTTGAAAAATCGTTATTTTCATACTTAATTTTGATATTAAATCACACCCTTTTTGGCTTAGAATTAACTTGAAATCATGCATTTTTCTTAAGTTAGAGAACAATAGAGTCAAAGTTGGTTTTTTTGGTTTTATGCTTGGTTTCCCTTGATTTTGTAAGTTTATTGAATGATTTGAAAGAAGGGTTGAATTATCAAAGAGTTGTAGTGCAGAAAAGTCAACCAGAATGCAGAAAAGTCAACCAGTCAACCAGAAAAGTCAACTAGTTGATCAGAATGCTGAAAAATTGACCAGAGTGTAGTTTTGTGTCGCAGGTGGCGCTAAGCGCCAAGGCAACGTTGAGTGCTAGGGCAGCGCTGAGTGGTGGTGCTGAGCGCCAGTTTTTTCAGTTTTTCACGGTTTTTCGCTTGGGCGACACCGTTGGACGCTATTTTGAGTGTCGCACCTACCACTGAGTAGTAGCCCAGCGCTGAGCCTATACTTATGGGCCTAGGCCAAAATTATACTATTTTTCTGAGTTTATAAATAGATTTGTGTGACCCTTAGAGTTATCTTTTGGCAGAGAAAGACGACAAAACACTTTTTTCACCCCTTGGAGGATGATTTTAGATGTGGGAACTCCAATATACCAAATCTAGGGTTTATCTTTTCATTCTTTCCATTCAATTCATCTAGTTTCACCATGACAATGGTGAACTAAACCCTTTGTTGTTGGGGAACGATGTAATCCTTTTGAAACTCTTTTATATCGAAGTTCTTATTTTATTCATATACTTTCGTTATCAATAGTTTGGGTTTTCTTCTTTGTACTTTAAAGTTTGCATTGTTTAACTCATTCAATGTCATTATCTTTGATTTTGTCGATATGGGAACGTATGGGGAAATCTAGAACTGAGAAGAATTCTCTTGATTATGAAATATTGCCTAGGGATAGGAATAGGACGGTCAATTGCTTTAAGCTTCTGTTATTAATGCATTAGTAATTGCTAGGGAGACTAGGAATAGTAAACTAGTAATTATGGTAATAGGATCTTTTCGCCGAGGGATCGGGTTTAGAGTAAATTAGAAAATTGCATGAACATTGATAATAAAGTTGAATCTAATAGGAATAGTAGATATAAGAAGGTGGATCAGGATGAAACCGTAAACCCCAACAACACCATCCATCCATATCTTTATCTGTCAATTGATCACACTTTTGCATACATGTTTATTTTTGTCTTTGCATTACAGAATCAAATTATTATTCATTCAAGTCTTATGAAATCAATTCACATGAACGTCTAGGCTAAGAGTTCCTTGGGAAACGATATCTAGACTTACTAAGTCTATTATTACTTGATACGATCTGGTACACTTGCCAGGGTATTAATAGTTGTTGGTGAATTTGATTCTTTGCATAAGAAAGAACATTTTTTTCTATCTTTTCTACATACATGCATTGAATCTGAATTTGAAAATGATGTTGATTTTGATGATAATTTTGATATCATGACATAAATTAATATGATATTTACAATCTGTTCTGCACATCAAGACTCAGATTATGCGACTCATTTGTTTAATCAAGATTTTGAAAGTGAACAGATATTAAAATGTATGAACTTTCTTTTCATGTACTAATGAAAATTTAAATTCCTATTGAATTAAACATTAAAATATTTCATTAAAATATTTTATTTTTTGTTACACTTTCTTTCATTCAAATTAAAAATATAAAAAATACTAGTGGAAAAAAAATTCAAAATTAATATTTATTTATATTTTAATAAATTTAAATATCTATTTGCGCTTAAAACACTGCTATACAATTTTTTTTTTCGCAAATGAATCAATGGGAAACATGCAAAAACGTTTTAACCGAATAAATTGGAGGGGTGTTGCTCTTTCCACCACGACAATTTCTTCCTACACCTCCCTAATTTATATTTTTTTCAAAAATATTCTTAGATTTTTTACTTTTACTCTTAACTTTTTATACTTTTAATTAAAAATCTTAATTCTTTACTCTCATTCCAGCACAAAACAATCATCCTCTATTCTCTTTCTTTTTTCCATTTCCGTCATCCACCCCCTCTCCCTTTTCTCTTTCTCCTTTCTATTTTCGTCACCCACCCTCACTCATTTTTTCAAACATTTCATAGAAGAATATTTCAGAGAAATCGTGTAATGTGTTCTAAGCTATTCAAAAAGTTTATTTTTTATATCACATTCGGCAAAAAAAACTTATTTTAAAATGTAATTTATACTTCCAAATTGAAAATATTGTTTTTGAAATTCCCAAAACTTTCTAGAACATATAATCCAAAAATTATTTTAGTGATGATAAAATGACCATTGCGAAAATCGAAGAAGGTTAAAAACAAATGTGAAGGTGAGTAATGAAAATGGAAAAAAGATGGAGAAGAGGGGGAAGGGGGTGTGTTGTGCTGGAATAAGGATAAAGAATTAAGGGTGTGTTTGTTTAGTAAGATTTAGGAAAGATGATTTGGAGGAGATGATTTGAATGGATTTAAGGAAAAACTTTTTGTTATTTTTTTTGAGTGAATTTGTGGGTAATTGAGAGTGAATTTGAGTATAAAGTTTGTGAGAATTAGTTCAGGATTTAATTGATGTGACAGATTTAAAAAATTAGTTTAATTTGTAGAAATTGAAGATTACCAAAATGTTCCTAGTTATTTATAGTAATATAAAATGTTATTTATTAATATTATATTTAATTGTAAAAATGTTTATAAAGAGTAAAAATCAAAATTTATTATTAAAGTTAATTTTAAAAAATGTAAATTTGTTTTGTAATTTAGTAATATAATTTAATCATAATTGAAATAATTCTATAATTTTTTTGTTTTTATAACCAAATTGAATATTCAAAATAAAAAGAAGTGAATATATCAATAATATAGTTATCTAAAAATAAAAAATATAAAATTTATTTAATTAAAAAATATATGAAATTATATGAGGTGAGAACATGTTATCATTGGAGGAAACAACTTCAATAATAATAACTTCTAAAAATGAAAATATTATATATGTATCAACTTTCATCAAAATAAAAAATAATTTATATTTTTAAAGAAGTAGTGCTTTAAATGTCAGAATAATGACATTTAACATAATAAAAACAATATAACTATAAAATGAGTGTGTTACAGAGAGGTTAAATATGATACTTCTCTATAAATCATCTTAAATATGCTCATATGTACGAGAATGGAAAAAAATATATATCGTGTAAATTATTGTTTTTACTTGTTTGCAATCCACATAACCAAATATATAAATTCATTCAAATCCATCTCTGCTAATATGTACCTGCAGTAAATCTTCGCAAACAAACCCATGCTAAGATTTTTAATTAAAAATATAAAAAGTTAAAAAAAAAAATTAATCTAAAGATATTTTTGGAAAAAATATAAATTAGGGAAGTGTAGGAAGAAGGTTGTGGTGTGGAAGGAGCACCTCTCAAATTGGAGTATCTTAGGACTGAGTCGTCGTTGGTTTTGGGCTTTGAATCTTGACAAATGCGAAAAAAAGATGAACTTTCCCAAAAATATAACCAACGACCTATTTAAGCATATAAATCATGGTAGTTTCTTCCTGCACTTCCATTCCATAGTTTCAATCACAACATCGTAAATTCTAAAATTTCATATTTACCTTCTGATTTAGAATTTTCACTTTTAGTTTCTGATTGTTTAATATGAAGACTTTCAGAATATAAAAAATTAAAATATAAAATAAATAACATATTCTAAACTACACAATTTAATATTGTCAATAAAGATACATATTAGAAAGAAGAAGAGAGAGAGAGAGAAAGAAGTGCAAAACAGGTGTAGGAAGAAGATGAAAAAACAGGGAAGAGAGATGGGAGACTAATATTTGAAGAAGAAGACATGAAGAATGAAAGAGCACAACGCGAGACTAATATAAAATGGAAAGGATGAAGTGTAGGGGAAAGGGGTGGGGGCTAGTATGGGAAGAAAATGATGACACTTGTGTTACTAAAGACCGGATTTTGGAGTGAAAAAAAGGAAGGAAACGAGAGGAAAGCAAAATTTTTAGATTAAAGGAAAGTATTGAGAGGAAAGTTTGTAATGTATGGTACACAATTTTTTATATTAATATATTTAAAAAGTAATTTACAAAATAAAAATTTCAAAAGTATTTGGTATAAAAAATACTTTTTAAAAATATAAATTAGAATTAAAAAATTTAATTTAAAATAAAACATTTATAGAAAAATTTAATAAATAACTTTATATTTCAAAATAAAAAATATTAAAATTAATTAATTTGCAAACTATTAGAATATAAAACATATATTAATAAACTGTTAAATTAAATTATTTTATTTGATTACAGAATAAGTATATATTAATAAAAATTAATAATATAATTGCAACATAATGGGATGTGCAAAATAAAATTTATGGAGAAACAGGAATCAGGAAGAAGTTAACAAGTGGGAAAAAAATCATTATAAGTACATTTAATTTAATAAGAAAAATAATTAAATTTTAAATTTATAAATAGAGTTAGTTATTTTAATTAAGTTTTTGATAAAAAAATTATTATATTAAATAATAATTTGTTTAATATTTTAATTAAATTTTTATTTTTTAACTAAATTATGTTTATATGATAAATTAAAAAATATCTAATTAAATTTCAAATTAAGTGCAAACAAACACACACAACTCAAAACAACCCTCGATAGAAATCCTTGATCCTCGACAACGACGCCAAATGTGATCGATGCCCTACTCGGTCAAATAAATGCAATTAAGTGTTGTACTAGGAAGTGATTTCTAGGTCGTCTCTAAAGGACCAATTCTCTCTATCAAAAGATTGAACACATAGTGGGGGGATTTAAGTAGATTATACAAATTAAAATAAACTGAGCAAATAATGTAGATTAAAAAATGATTACGGACAAGTTGGCTACTAGTTATATTGCAATGCCTCCTATCCCGGATTAACAATAAATATTTGTTCCTCTCACCCTTCAATCCAACAAGAATCAATCAACTAAGCAAAATTTAATATGGTTTTCATTATTGCGAATTAAGCAAACACATACACACATTTAATCACTTCTACACCACAAATTAAGCAACTACAACTTTAAATGTATACAAATTAGACTACTAAGCATAAACCAAATTGTAACGCACACAACCAGATTAAATATGATGTTGAGGAAAGAGGAGCACAAAAACAATGGTGAATTAATCTTAAGGAAAAATTACAATCTTCCTAGTTACCAATCCAACATATTTAGCCTTCCATTAAAACGAATTGCAACCAATAAAAATGAATTAGAAACATTAACACGAAGTAACAATAGAGGCAAGAAAAAAAAAGTGCAAAATATAAACAAGAACAGTAAAACCAAATTGGAATGAACTGGAAAACGTATTGCAAAAACCTCAACCTCCTCCTCTCATGTTCCAAAGGACCCTTTAAAAGTTGGGTTGCATGGGTCCTGAAACCTAGGCAACTCTGCCCTACCCATTCTAATAATGGGCCCAAGTCATAAATCTGGCCTAAAATTATAATGAAATAAAATGCAAACGAAATAAAAAATGTTGAGGTGGACAATGGTGTTGTGTTGACGTGGTAGCTCCTCTTAAAGTCTAGAATAAAATTCCAAACCTTCCCTGAAAATAATAATGGCAATAATTAAGCTTAGAAAATACAAGTTAATTAAAATATGAATTACTGGTCGAATTAAGCCCTAATAGAAAAATTGAGAAAGTAATAGAGAGTTAAGCATAATTCAACAATTAAGTCTGGTACAGAAAGATAAGTGAATAGGAGAAAATAATGATTCATCAACGGTCCATCCATCACAATTAGGATCAAAACTCACAAGGCTAAAAACTCTTTCACAAAAAGATTTAACCACGTAACTATCAAATTAACTCAATTAATAATTTATAATTATTAATCAATTAGGCTAGCTTTTAATAATTTCAACAATCCATTCAACATCAAACATGATTTCTACTTCAAGATTATGATGGTTCTAGTTACTAAATCAAATTCTAAAATCCCATGTTAATATGTTTTATTGAAAATAAGAAAATATTTTTGGATGAATTTCTTATGAGACATACTGTGTAAAAGTTTAACCAAGTAGAAAGTTAATACTTTCACAATTTTCTAAAAAAGAAATCATCATTTTTTAATAGAAATAAAACAAAAATTGAAAAACAGAAAACAAAAAGAGAGAAAATAAAAACCCTGATTATTGTTCGTCTTTCCCATACTTATTTCAAAAATTATCTTTTATAGACTTATTTTGGGAAGGAGACAGACAACTTTTGAAACTTTTGGCTCAATCTGGTTGTGGGTCAAAATTTATTTTCTTTAGTTTTATGAAGTACAAGTCACTGTGTACAATTTGACTAATTTAAAAATTTTTCTTTTTAAGAAAAACAAATATTTTTAAAATTTTAATAAAAACTTTTTATCAACAAAGTGTCAAATGAATTTAAATATAACATCTTTTTCGGCTGTAACATCCTTTGCTTTTGTTCCACAGCTAAGTCAACAAATATCACCAGTGAAAATTTATTTTCATTGTTCACATCAACAAACCTAATGTATGGAGCATGTGACTTCGACTCAATTTCAGCATCATCAGGTGCATTAGGATGGTAAATAAGATCATCAATAATCCTTATAATCTCATCTTGTGAGAAAAAGTCTACACCTGAAGTATTTGACTATGCTACTTTATCATTAACAAGTGAAACAACATCTTTAGTAAAACATGTATGTCCATTAGTAGACATATCGACATGATGTGATTCTATTGTTGGTTGTTGATTTGATCTTTGAATTTTGATGTTGTTCACATCAGTTGTTCGATTATGCAACCTTTGATCCATCTCCTCTCTCATTTTCTTAAATTCAATATTTTGCTCAACCACTATCTTCGAATAAATTCTAGCTCAGCCTCCCTAGCTTTGTCAATCATTAGTGGTTACTTAAATCATCATACATTTGTTCTACTCTAATTGCCAACTTTAGAAGTGATGGTATCAGAGGGGGTAATTTTCGAAAAGTATTGCGCAGCGGAAATAATACTCAGAAAGCGTAAAGCGTAATAAGTCACAGTTGAAACGAATTTAGCCTTTTTTTTTTTAAAAAACAATTTTCTTTCAGAAAATTTACCAAGCAGATTATGTGCGTTAAAATAAAATGAGTGTAGGGCATAAGAAAAGCACACAAGGATTTTTATACTGGTTCGATTCAACAGAATCTATGTCCAGTCGTTAATCACTACAAAGAGTGATTAACAGTTCCACTAAAAAAGGATTTAACAGATTACAATAAAAGGTACAGAAATAAAATGAAGGAAACCACTCTACCAACTTGAAGAGAACCTGCACCGGCAATCGATAAACGATTCACGTGCTTCTCCTTTCACAAGACCAGGTAGAGAGCCTTGCCAACTTGAAGAGAGTCCACTTCGACTATCGGCACACGATACGTGAGCCTCTCCTTTCATAAGACCAGGCAAGGGAACAAAGTAAGCAAAAGCTCTCAAGAACGTTCCTCTGACTACTCAGTGTTCTAGCTTTCTCAGTTTACACAAAAGTTGAGTTCTGAAGCTTTCAAAAATCTCTTAAATAGCCAAGCACACTGAATGCCAAAGGTCAGCTCACAACTGCCATGAATAATCGATTATTGTAAGTGATAATCGATTATTCAAGTCCGTTATAGAAAATTTAAAAGGTGATAATCGATTATTTGAAGTGATAATCGATTATTGTAGTTCAAAAACATATGATAATCGATTATAGCTTGTCCATAATCGATTATATCAGTAGAAATTACAATGTTTATCATTTTCCTACTACATTCAAAAAACTACAAGTTGCTTTTTAAGTATTCTCCTATTACAAACAAGAATTACAATTTGCANCATCATCAAAACTTGTCTTCAGGTTTTACCAATACTCCCTTATTGGTAACAATCTCTCCCTTTTTGATGATGATGAAAAATCCTCTTTTAAAAACAACTCAGTTTTACCTGCAATACATACAAACTAAAAAACAGCCACAAGTTAGTAGTACCTGTTCAAGTTTATTTCTCCCCTTAATAAATTCCTTCTCCCCCTTTTTTGATCAGAAGCAAAAAGAATAATGAAAGAAAAAAATCTCCCCCTTAAAATGAGCTCCCCCTCAACAAAGGCATCAAATGTCCAAAATAAGCTCATTATATTAAAGATAAAGGAAAGTACATGAAAATGCATAAAGATTAAGTCTAAATTCTACAAACAATAACAATCAAACTTAGAATCCTAAAACAACACTAGAATTCAAGACTAGGAGAACGTTCAGTAGGTGAAATTTTTAGATGAGACTCAATGTTATGTATGCGAACATCAAGCTCAAGAAATTGATCAACGAGATACTCATCAAGAGNTTTCTGCCACTCATGAATGTCATCAAAATGAGTTTTCTGGGCTAGAGACATATCCTCTAATTGTTTAGATAACCTTGCAAAGTGTTCTTCCATAGAAGTTGAGGAAGAAGAGGGTATGTTAGAGGGTCCAGCACCAGATGGAGCAGCAGCATTGACTGGGTCAGCCATATGAGTATCCATATCATCATCTTCATCATNATCAGGATGGTCATCATCTTTGTGAATAAGGACANGTCCCCTGGTAATGAATCCCATCTGTCGAAAGGTAGTATCTCCAATTTCTGAACCCACTGCTTCAATGGTTTGAACAAGCTCTCCTTCAACAGGTACTCCTTTATATTCTAAAATCCTAGAAAC
>NC_028358.1:22923446-22924735 GCF_000741045.1 Vigna radiata var. radiata | reverse complement strand
TGTCTTCTACTTGTTTGCCTCTCAGGATGTCGCAGAAAGGATTGAAAAGTTAGCATCCTGTTAAAGTCTTCAAGTCCTAANTGGACTTTGACAGCATCATCCCAGATAGGAAGTTGAGCAACATTTGTCCAAACGTCATCATCTAAAATGATGCGTACACCCTTGACTTTGGTAGATATTATCCCATCTCGATAGCGCAAGTTGAAATAAAAAACTCTTATGAGATCGGGATAAATATTTCCTTTTTGTTCTACGAGATGTGCTAACCCCTGCTCAGCAAAAGTATTTGGGAATTGAAATCCATAAAAGCGAAAAAAATCAAGACGGATATACTTTACCGCCATGATTTTCCTTTCTTGCCAGGAGTTAATGAAATCTGCATGTTTCTCTTGATCGGAGATCCATCCATCTATGTTGGCGAGTCGTGGTTGAGAGGAGGAAGAAGCTCCAGCTGTTTTGCGACGATACCTTCTTGGTTCAGCCATGGATGATGATGGAAAAGATGAAGGTTTTGTGAAGTGAAAAAAAATGAAGAGATTTTGAGCTTTGGATTTGATTTTAGCAGTAATGGGTTGCAAAGAGATGTCTAATAATCGATTATGGGGGGCTATTTATAAGAAAAATGGAAAAACTAGCCGTTTATGGCCGTTTATAGCCGTTATGAGACGCTCCAACGACTCTATTTTTGAACCTGTTAGCGTGATAATCGATTATAGCTCGTGATAATCGATTATCAGTTCATTAATCTCTGCCCAGAATTGCATGATAATCGATTATGCCTGATGATAATCGATTATCTGCTCAAAGTTTTCCAGAATTAATTTTAAGACTAAATAATCGATTATGACTTAGTGATAATCGATTATGACTTGTTAAGCTTACGAAAAATGCAAGATTTTGCATAGATTTTGATCCTAGGACATGTCTAAAACTCCTAATTCTCTTCTAAGCTCAAAAAACCTATCTTTAGGTAGAGCTTTGATAAAAATGTGAGCTAACTGATGCAAAGTATCAACATATTCAATTTGACAATCCCCCTTTTGAATATGGTCTCTTAGAAAATGATGTCTAATTTCTATGTGCTTAGATCTTGAATGCATTATGGGGTTTTTAGTCAAGTTTATAGCACTAGTGTTATCACATTTTAGAGGAATATTGTCAAGGAAGATATCAAAGTCTTCCAGTTGTTGTTTCATCCATAAAATTTGAGCACAACAGTTCCCAGCTGCAATATATTCAGCTTCTGTAGTAGACAAGGCTACACATGCTTGTTTCTTTGAGTGCCAAGA
>NC_028358.1:22911114-22917721 GCF_000741045.1 Vigna radiata var. radiata | reverse complement strand
AATTACAATTTGCAGCATCATCAAAACTTGTCTTCAGGTTTTACCAATACTCCCTTATTGGTAACAAGAAGTACATATTTTATGTCATGATGAAATGCTATAAACTATATAGTATTAGGAAATCTCAGATAGGAGTGGATGGTGGAATTAACACTTAGAAGTAATTTTAAAAATTTTTGTTACTTACATCCTCCATCATGTTGCATAAGATTTTGTCATTTTCATACCACTCATACACAATATTTTTCCATCGTTGATCAACTTGCAACCTTTCATCTATAACTTCTAGTTTCTATTTCACTCTTTCCATTAATAAGCCAACTTCCTTATAGGATGGTCCATATGGTTGTCATTTTGTTTCTTACTGTGTTCCCCAAAAACGACGCCAAATTTGATAATGTTGTCGTTGACGCGATCAAATTAATACTACTAAACTATAACAACTTTAGTTGCTAAGATAGTAGCCAACAAAATGAAAAGGGTAAATTCGACCTAAAGTCATCCTAACGAACACGGAATTGATTTTTAAAAAATTAGTTCTTATAAAAACTATACAATAGGGTTGGTAAAACAAAAACAATAAAGAAGATAAAGATCAATAAAAGATTAAAGAACAAAATAACAAAAAATAGAAAGAAATAAATTTATAAAAAGATTTCAAAAGATAAAAAGAATGATAAAGAAAATAGGTGGATTTAACTACTTTTTCAAAATAAGATTCATCATTGGTTATCTAAAGAATATTGTTCCATTAATTATTGTCTTGGATTTTAAAATTAATCTATGTAATTTCTCAATTAATTTGTTGGAGTTCTCACTCTTAACCAAAGTATATTCTCAATTAAAAGCAAGAATTTTGTAGATTGATCATAGTAAATTTAACCAATGTACATGGTCACATAAATATTACTATGCCTAATGAACTATATTCCTTTACCTGTGATATCAAGTAAAAAGCTAATTAACCAAAGTACATTCTTGATTAATTCTTGTTAAAGTTTTTACCATTAATCAAAGTACATTCTCAATTATGGAAAAAACCTCATTCAATCACATGAAAGTTTCTAACTTTAATCAAAGTAAATTCTCAATTAAAAATAAAAACCTTAGACTTATATGATTGATATGTTATGTATATTTAACACCATGCTAACTTGCTATAATGTAAAAATCATTACTTTTACTTGATTAAGAAGCAAAAGATGTAGGTAAAAAAAAACCATAACCAGAATCAAAAGAAAAAACAAATTTATTCATCTAACCTCAAAATCTAGTTAAGGAATTACAACAAAATCAACTCTAGAGACGTGGAAATAACATGAAAATAGAAGAACAGAGGGTGGAGAACATGGGAGAAGAGAGAGAGGATGAAATTTGAAATCCACAAAGTGTTCCTTAGCTCCTCTAATGTGTTTCTCTAAGTCTCCTTATATAGAAATTGGATCTCGCTTTGTTTCAAGTTTTTTTTTTTTGTAATCTTCTTTATGATAATGTAATATCCTTCCATTATCTTCTAAATAATGAATATCTTCAAGATATATTTAATTGTTGTGGAGATCTAAAAATATTTGAGAGGATATTTGCTAGATTAAAAAAGATTTGGCAAATATTATCTTTTGATATTTATTTATATAGTTAAATAAATTAATTATTTAACAATATAAAAAAAATATCTTCAGATATATTTTTTCCAAATTATCTTTAATCATAAACATTTATCAAAGATCAAAGCCCTTTTAGTAGAAAAATTATTGACAACCGAAAGATCCAATTTTTGTTGCATCTTCCCTCTTCTTAGCTTAGCCAAATTTCTTCACTTTTTCATGCTATGCTTGGATTGACTCCTTGTGGTTTTGATTATTTGCTATTCTTGGATTTATCTTTAAGGTATTATGAAAATTTAACCAATTTATTTCTACACCTTAATCAATTCAACTTAGTTGTGCACTAACATATCTCAAAATATTCAAAGAACATTTATGCAACTAAAAAACTATTTTTAACATGTTTTTGTGTCTAGTGTTAAATAAACTCAATTATAACAAATCCTAATTAAAATATTCTATTAAAGTACTAAAACTAATTAAGAATCCAATATTAAAAGCTAAATAAGGCATAAATATGCACTCATCAACACTTTATATCTCAAGTTAGTCTCTTACGCCAACAAATAATAAATGAGTAATTAATGAAAGTATTACCAATATACTTCTTAAAATGCACTATTTATAATTATAGTTTATGGCCGATTAGCCCAAATACATGATATCTTATAGATTGTCATAATTAATAATTGGCTATGATGACTAAGTTTCTTATATTATGTTGTACTAATGGAATAGAAATGTATCAAGTATATATTAACTAAATACTCCCACATATACTCATTCAAAGACAAAAGCCCTATTGGTATGATTGAGAAATACTGTGTCATATATAATACAAATTTGAAACCTATAATTAGTCAATCAATTAATTTTAATTTGTATAATTAGCTTACACACTCCTAATTTGTGTTTATATTTTTTAGTATTATAATATTTCTTTTATGAAACATTTATTTGTTACCCCTTTAACCGTTTATCTAAAATTTCTTGGCCACTACTTGTTAAAATGAAAATAAAAAAGAATTGTTATAATTTTTATCTAATTTTGATTGTTTTAATGCATTTAATGGAAAATAAAAAAAATTGAAATATTTTCTTTTTAAATTAAAAAAAATAAAAAAAAAGAAGAAGAAAATTTTCCATAGCAATGGTGGTGAGTGAGTGCGATTTCTTGAAGTTAAGTTCTAACTTCAAGTAATGTAGAATAATTAATAATTGGAATTAGATGTACCCATTTACAATAACACCTTCCCTAGTTACCATCTTTGCTACCCTTCATTATCTTAAAAACTCTATTGACACTAAAAACTTCTAAGGTGTACACGTGGTGCGATGGGAGGTTGCAAGGAGCCAAATAGATTAGCTATTAAAGTATTTGGAGAATCGTATTAATTACAACACTTCAATTTCACTTCTCTCATTCTTACTTCTCGATTTTCAATTTTTCTTCTTTATTCTTTTTCCGTTTTTAATGTATAATGTGGGTCAACTATAATAAATCAATAATACAGGTGATGAGTTGGTACATTGAAATGAACTTTTTCTTTTATTTTAGAATTTACACGGTTTCCTTCATATTGACTTTTCTCTAATTTTAGTCACTTTGTTTTTTATTTTGCACGTGCAAGTCAATTATTAGTTGCGTGTCAAACAGGCAATAAAAATGATAAGGTTACATTTAATTGACCTTGTTTAATGTAACACTATAGGTGAGTTTCTTTTCTCTTCAAAATAGTAAAAGATAAAATAAAATTTGGAGGTGTATAGTATGATATTCAAGTTAAGAGAATTGGTCGATCGGTTAGTTGGATTGGATCGTAGTTGGGCCAACAATTGTGTGACTTATATTAAGATTTCGTAATAAGATTAATACGTTGATGGGACAATAAGTAATTGGACCAACGTTTAAGTTATTATTGGACTAATAGTCCAATAGAGGATAAACTAACTAAAGATATCTGATTAAAGATATTGATATAAAGATATTGATAAAGTTGTTTATGAGCAACCGATCAGATTTTAAGGTAAATCTGTTTAAGGTAAGTTTGTTTATATTTTATTGGGCTTGTGAAAACCTATAAATACAAAGTCAAGGCCAAAAGCCAGGTATGTTCTACTCACGATAGACTAAGTTCACAATACTCAATTACAATAATAATATTCATCTATGAGCAAAAGCTCCTTCAACAGATCCCTAACTTGAGCGTCAGAGTGCCATTGCAGTACCTACCCCCCTAGGTCAAGCTTGAAGTCCATTGACTGGTCAATATAGAAAGCAACCGAACGATCATAGTTGGGAGCAACCAAGCGATCGACACTAAAGGCGACCGATTGGCCTAGACTGAAGGCTACCGATTGACATAGACTGAAGGAGAGCGAGCGGCCTGGAGTAAAGAAAGTGAGCGGTTCAGGTGATCAGGCATTCTGAAGCAGGGAAGGCACGTCAAACAGGTTAGTATCTCGGTCCAACAAAAGCCCTACAGAAACATTTTGGCGCTCACTGTGGGGCCTGAGACTTGAAGACACCTAATAGTGACCATAAGAAACATGGAAGAGCAGAAAACCAGAGATCTAATCAGAGAGTTACAAGCCCAGATCGAAACACAGGCACAGACCATACATGAATAGCAGGAGTTACAACGGAAACAGGTGGAAGAAATTGCGACGTTAAGGGTACAATGACCCCCACTCGAACTATCTGCCTCAAATAGACATGGGGATAATGAGGGTAGTCATAACAGGGAACGATCTTCCCATACTGAACTTGGCGGTCGGGGGAGAAGGGAACCCACACCAACGCCCCTTCAAACCATTCGCCCTATCGGTCTACTTCTGTTTACAACGACCATCATGCAAACTCCTATGTCGGAGAAACCTCCTCCAACATTGGAGAAATACGATGGCTCGGCGGACCCTGATAACCGCCTCAGGAACTTCACCAATGCAATGACATTCTACACAGATAATGATCCATTAATATGCAGGGCTTTCTCCTTGTTGTTAAGGGATGAAGCACTGGAGCGGTACTATACCCTCCCTCCAGACACAGTTGACTGCTTTACCACGGCAGAAACTCTTTTCAGAAAATAGTATGCATCCAATTGAAAGCGAGAAATGAAACCAGCAGAATAGGTGAACACCAAGCAAGGAAAAGATGAAACCTTAAAGGGATTCATCCAAAGGTACAACAAGACCGCTATTAAGTCCCTAACAAGTGTACCAGATCGTTATCAAGTAATATAAAATGGGTAAGTCCAAGTATCGTTTCCCAAAGGACTCTTAGGCCTTACTTTTCATGTAAACCAATCACATAAGACTTGAGAAAATAATTAAATTTTTGGTTTTGAATGCAAAAACAAAAGTAAACATGCAAATGCAATGAATCAATTGGCTAAAGAAACTATGAATGAATGAAGTTGTTGGGGTTTACAATTTCATCTTATCCACCCTCTTATATCTACTTTTCTTATCTAATTCGCTTATTTGTCATATTGTCATACAAACTTTCTTGGTCTACCCTTAACCCAATTCCTTGGCGAAAAGAGCCTATTACTAATTATCGGCTTGCTATCTCTAGCCTCCCTTAGCAATTAATAATGCATGATAAACAGAAGCAAAATACAATTGATCGTCCTACACCTATTCCTAGGCGGTATTAGCATAACAAGGAATTCCCCCAGTTCATGACATTACTGTACGTTCCCGTATCAATAAAGACAAACAACATATACCGAATGAGTTAAACGATAAAAGCATTAAGCAAAGGTAAGGAACCCAACAATTAATAAAGATAAGCATATGCAAGCATATAAAGAAGATAAGAATTTTGATATAAGAGAGTTTCAAAAGATTACATTGTTCCCCAACAACCTAGGGTGTAGTTCACCATAATCATGGTGAATCTAGATGAAATATAATGGAAGAATGGAAGAAATAACCCTAAACTTAGTAGATTGGAGCCTAAGCATCCAAAGAACCTCGTCCAAGGTGTGTGGAATAGCATTGGACGTTTCTCTCTGCCAAAAGATTATGTTTTGATTAGCATTGAGGCTATATATAAGCTAAAAAGATAACAGAAAGATTACAAAATCTATGCTAAGAAAAACAGACAACCGCTCAGGTGATGAAGGTTGAAAAACAGTTAGTTTCGTATGTCATTTTAGACCAAATTACTCCCTTTACTGCTTAGAATGAGCTTAGAATCAAGCAAAACTCAATAAATGAGTCAGTAGGGAGTCAAAAGCTGTTTTTAGCGATATTATGCTTGTTTTGCATTGATTTATAGCATTTTTGAGAAAGTGAAGAATGGAGTTGAAGATGAAGGTCTTAGACTCAAGAAAAGAAAAGGAAAGAAAGGTTGAAGATCAAACGGTTGTAGTGCAGAAAAGTCAACCAGAATGCAGAAAAGTCAACCAGTCAACCAGAAAAGTGAACCAGTTAACAAGAAAAGTCAACCAGTCAACCAGTCAACCAGAAAAAGTTGACCAAACCGCTGGGCGGTTGACCAGGGCGTCGGGCGGTTCTGCGGCTTGAGGCAAATCGCCGGGCGGCCATTTTTGGCGCCGGGCGGTTCTCTGATGGGCCTGGGCTTGAATTTTTTTACTTTTCTTGGTTATAAATAGCCCTAGTGCGAGTTTAGATGTATTCTTTTGACAGAAGGGGGCGGCCAGACCTAATTTCACTCTTTGGAGAGGATCTCTTGGATGCTGAGGCTCCATTTCTTTTATCTAGGGTTTTCTTTTCCATTCTTCATCCATTTTTCATCTAGATTCACCATGACAATGGTGAACTAAACCCTATTGTTGTTGGGGGAAACAATGCAGTCTTTTGATACTCTCTTTTATTGAAACTCTTGTTTATTTATATGGTTTCCATATGCTTTGATTATTAATTGTTGGGTTCTCATCTGTGCTTAATGCTTTTATCGTTTAACTCATTCGATAACTGTTGTTTGTCTTTATTGATACGGGGGCGTACAATAATGTCATGAACTGGTGAGT
>NC_028358.1:22900477-22910787 GCF_000741045.1 Vigna radiata var. radiata | reverse complement strand
ATAAGATGAAATTGTAAACCCCCAACAACTCCATTCATCCATCGTTTTCTTCTCGTGAATTGAATCAATCTCTTTTGCATGTTTATATGTTGTTCTCATACCCAATCAATTAATTTTTATTTTCAAGTCTTACGATCTTAATTCACACCAATGATAAGGCCTTTCGAGTCTCTTGGGAAACGATACTTGGACTTACCATTTTATTATTACTTGAACGATTTGGTACGCTTGCCAATCCGTTAACACCAGGCGCCTAAGTAAACCGCTCAACGGTTTACCCTACAGCCGTTGGACCGCTCAACGGTCAGTTTTGCCGCTGAGCGGTTTGCCCTTGATCGCTCTGGATGTTCTACGGTCCATTCTGGCGCTCAACGGTTCACTTGACCCTTATTTTCATCATTTTTCTTCCTCTTTCACGGGTCTAAGTCCACCTTACTTCACTTCAATCTTCAATTCATCTTAAAACCTTGCAAAACAATGTAAAAATAAGCATAATATCTCTAAAACCAACTTTTGACTCTCTCATGACTCAACTAAGTGTTTTACTTGATTTTAAGCTCATTCTAAGCCATAAAGGGTGTGTTTTGATATCAAATTTAAGTATGAAAATAACGGTTTTTAGACCGTTATCACAACCCCAAACTTAGAGCTTTGCTTGTCCTCAAGCAAACAAGACAAAACTTGGCTTTCCACTTCTTCATCACAACAAGTTATTATACAATTCAGATTTCAGTGGAATTCTATAAAGATGCATGTATACTTTCAATCCAATTCAGTTCACATAATCAATCTCTTTCAAACCGATGTTTTGTTCATGAATGATAAATCTACTAAGCATAGATGTAAACATGGATTTAAACAATTCTCACCAAGCAAGTGTTTCACTCAATCACTCAAGTGTTTAGGAGGTCATTCTACTCTCTACTGTTTACATGTCACATAAAACAACATTGTCATTCATCTAAAACAATCAAAATCCTCACATGCAAATGTCATCACTAGGACTTTTCCAATGCTTGTAATGTGGCTAGCCTATCAAGAAAAATTGGTTTTTCTGGAATACAAAATCCTTGACTTAAGAGAGTTTAAATCATCATTCAAAGTTCAAGCACACTCTCTTTTTAACCAATCGCACTCATTCCTAACTTCTTCCCTTTTTCCTTTTACATTGAGTTCACTTTACATGTTTTTTATCTTTTCTTATTTTCCTTTTTCATGCATTTTTCTTTTTCATATTTTGAACTCAATGCTTTTCTTTTGCCTTTCACTTTCCCCATACAACCCCAAACTTGAACCTTTTCATTAGATACAATTATTCTCAACCCGACTCAAGGTAAATCAATTCAAACAAGGGTTTTCATACTGTTTAAGGCCAAGGTTGAAAAAGAGTATATCTTTTAAATCACTTTGGGTGAAAATTGGGCTAAGTAAGGGTTTCCAAGCATGGCCTTCATCATATGACATAAGCATGCAATTCAATCAATTATCAAGATTAAGTCAATATCATTCATGATTCCCTGTGAACAGTGCACACATCAATACAAACTTTGAAGCTTAATAGCTCACACAATCATGCTTTCTCACTTCTCATTCATGAATCCTGCTTAGCATCAAAATCATAATCATAAACCACTTACTCATCTGTTCACATAAGTACTGAACCATTCTCCTGAATATCAGCATTCGCACATTCTCAATCATCATCCACAATCAATCATCATTAGTAAATAACTCATCATGCAATAAAATTAAACCATCATCAGAATCAGTGTACAAGCCAAGCATAGACACAAAAATAAAATTTAACCTATACTACTAATTAAAAGTACAAAAGGAAAAGAAAAATCCCTGTCCAAGTGCTAACATCCATCAGTAGATGCCATGTGAATCCATATCCTCATCCGAGTCATAATCATCCCCAACCTGGGCAACCTCAAAGTCATCATCCTCTTGGTCATCATCCTCTCCATCTAGGGCTTCAGTTGCGCTAGACTCGCTGCCCTGTGCCTGCCCCTGAGGCCACACCATCGCACTATGGAACTCATCCATAGTCCACACTGGTGGCGTGTCGTAAAGTCCTATAATCATTTCGGCAGTGGCCACCTACCCTCTGTGGAGAGACTCCATCCTCGCCTCCATCATGGATATATACATGTCCCTCATCTGGAAAGGCTCAGCATGTTGCGCCGGTGCATCTGCAGGCTCATCCTCCTACTGTGCTGCTGCCTTCCTAGGACGTCTCCTAGGAACTGCTCCGACTGGCTCATCACCTCCACAGTACTGACGATAATAGGAGGCATCAATAGCTCTCCTCGGCCTCTCATAGGGTGGAACTGCAATGTCCACTCCCGCCTGCTGGCACAAGTATGTAATCAAGGACGGATGTCCTAGTGGTGTCCTGCTACTCACAGT
The DNA here is from genome assembly GCF_000741045.1 of Vigna radiata var. radiata. Lineage (NCBI taxonomy): Eukaryota > Viridiplantae > Streptophyta > Magnoliopsida > Fabales > Fabaceae > Vigna > Vigna radiata. Next base: position 22,908,375 of record NC_028358.1, on the reverse strand, counting down.
GGTAGCACAACTTTGAATCTCGCTGGCGATAATCTTGCCAACGCTAACATCCATCTGCCTCAACATACAATAGATGACAAGAATCCGATGCAACATGATGTCGGAGACATGGGAGCATGCCTGTATGTTGGCATGAGTAAATGCCATCCAATACTTGGCTAGGGGAGCCAAATCTACCCTAAGGATGTTGACTGGCGCTCCATTAGGGTTCCTATGAAAGTGTCTCCCAGGGATACACATCACTCTCTCAATGTCTTCGTAATCCCTGTGCTCCCCTAGAATAGCAGCATACCTACACTGCTCTCCTGGTCACTCAGTCCCCAGGAAGGTGTTGATGGTGTCAGGGTTGTATCTGATCAACTGCCCCCTCACATAGCTAATTGATAGGTGTCGCACCCCATGCAAATTTAATGTGCATTAAGAATGCAGTGTAGACTAGGAAGTGACTCCTAGGTCGTCTCTCAAGGACCAAATGCGGTTTGAGAATCATGTTAAACATGAAGGGAGGGAAGTTTGGCCTCTAAATGTCTCAACTTGTATTCCTAGAATTTTCCCTGCAAACAATAATGAAAATAATAAGCTCATATTATTCAAATTAATTAAAATTAGAATTTCCAGTCAAATTAAGCACAATTAGCAAAAACGGGAAAATACCGGACATTTAAACACAATTTCCTGATTAATTATAGTACAGTAAACTAAGTGAAGTCAAGAAAATATTGACTCATCAATCATATACGTCTCTGCTGATACTTCCCCTCTGGTCAAGGCGTTGGTATAAAATTCCTTCACCAACTCAATGCTAGCTGGTGCAGGATAGGTGGTCAATCTCTCTCAGCCTCACCTCTCTATCTCCAATCCTAATTTTGGAGCTAAGTCAGGGATGTACATGGCCTTCCTCTCCATCAGCAAACGCCTCTCCGGGACAGTAGCATAATGTTCCTCATGCTTCTTGGAAAGGAACCTAGAAGAATAAAATCTTCTTGGTCTTTCTGGCTCCTTTCTCTTGTTGCCCATGGTCTTTACTCTTTTTGAGGTTGACATTCCTATATGAAATAAACCCAATAACATCATAGAAACATCTTTAGAGGTTAGTACATCATCAATTCAATTTCCAAAACATACATAGTCCCGTTTTGAGAGAATAACAAGGTCCCTCAGCGTCCAAGCATCCAAGAACCAAAAACCCCAAAAACTATTGAATTCTGCTCAGCGGTCAGGGAGACCGCTCAACGGATTTCAACTGAGTTTTTCAAAAACCCTATTTTAAAGGTCCTAATTTCCACTTTAACACCTATTTTACCATTCCAGATCAATTTCATGCAATTCAATCGGTTGAAACAGTTTATATTTCATCAAATCATGCATAGAAATTAAAACCCCTAATTTATCATGTTCCTAAGCATGTTCTTCAACAATTTCTAAATAGAAACGCTAGAAATTGAAATTGCACACTTACTTGAGTGGAGACTTTGATTGCTTGCTAAAATTTATGATGAATGCCCTCTTCAATGCAAAACCCTCAACCAAAAACCCCAAACTTTGACAAAACAATGGTGGAAAAGTGAGATTTTGGTGAGTGGGAGATGAAAAACTGGGGAAATTTCTCTAAAAAGCTCTTAAAAGTGAAAGAGGAGTGCTAGGGCTTAGGGAGACCGCTTAGGCGAACTGCAAAGAAAAAGTTTGAAAGTGAAAACCTCAAAAACCACTCAGCTTTAAGAAAGCCCAAGCCCAAAACACGCCACAACCGCTCAGCGGCCAAATGAACCGCTCAACGGTTTGCGGTAATTTTCTCTTCTTCTTCTTTGCTTGCTTTTGAGCAATCTCACCCAATAGCACTCAATTTCAACCTTCAATTTTTCAATCATATGCCTTTCCCCTCTCAGATGCAACATTCAAACATTAAATGCACTTAACACAGAGTTAAAAACAGATATAATCCACTAGGTTGCCTCCCAGGTAGCGCTTGTTTATCGTCACGAGCCTGACGCAAACCTGCCTAGCACTCATTAGTAAGTGCTTATTTTTCCATCACCTTTCAGTAGGTGTACCTTCCTGTACCTGTTAGTGAGTACCTAAATCATTAGCATCCCTCAGTAGATGCTACCAAATACACAAAAATTTAAAAATTGTTCATGATTACATCACCAAGATTTAAAAATTTAAAGTACAAAAATATTGTTCTTGGATCACTAGGGTGCCTCCCAGTAAGCGCTCTTTTTATGTCACTAGCTTGACCCGGTAGAGTTCAAACACCCATCAGTAGGTGTTGATACTCCCCCTGCTTGATATTCTTTTCTTTTCCTTCTTCTTGCTGAATTTCTTCATAAAGTTGAGAACACCAAGCACATGTTTCCATGTTTCAACCATAGGAACTTTAATATCCAATTTCTTGAAGATCTCCATAAAGCACTTGACCTTCTTTTCCTTCCTATGATATTTTTTTGAACGAGGAAGGGGTTTTTCATATGATCTTTTCTTCTTTCCTCTCTTCCTCTTTTTCTCACTTTTCTCCTCCCTCACCTTTCTCTTTTTCGTTTTTCTTTCTTTCTTTCTTTATTTTCATAATTTTTCTCTTTTTTTCTTTTCTCTCAACCACTACTCTTTCCTTATCATCATTTTTATCCCCCTCACTCAACTTTTCTTCTTCCTCTCCATCTCTCTCTATCTCTATTTTCTTCTCATCAACAACCTTATCACTTTCAGAGACAGTGGCTTGACATTCCTCCCTAGGGTTAACTTCAGTACTAACCCTAGAATCATTCAGAGATGCAGTCACGCAATCTAATTCTATCTCCTTCCTTTTACATCTTGCGTTATCACATTCTGAAAAATAAATAATATTCTGCAGTACTTGTTGGAATGTCTCTTCACGACTTTTTGATGGAGATAATTGCTGCCAATGTTGTTTATTTTCCTTCAGCCAACGTTGTTCAGCTTCTCTCAATGTTTCTCTTGGCAAAGAGAGTTGTTCCTTCCATAAACGTTGTTTAGCTTCTCCCAACGTTTCTCTTGGCATAGAGGATTGTTTCTGCCAAAGACATCATTCAACTTCCTTCTCTCTTTCTTTAAGTGTAGGAGAATATTATTACCTTTGATGCTCTGCTTCTTTAAGTGAAGGACAATATTGTTGTCTTTGACGTTCTCGTAACTCCGCACGTTGTTGCATCTCCGCCAAACTTCTGATGCAAGACACATTCATACCTATCATCCGTTGATAAAATTCGTCATATGTGGTATCCTTGTGCGGAGTAATTTGTGGCTCGGCAGCTTGCCCAAATTGGCTTTGATCCATGTATGAGTGAGGTTCCCACCAGTGGTTGAAATCATTTTGGTAGAATTGAGTGCCCATATAATCAAATTCTTGTCCAAACTGCATCCTGCAAATAGTAGGCACAAAACCCTAGAAAACATTTATTAGAACAAAAATAAACATAAACATAAAATCAAGTCAAAGTTAATCAGTTTATACTAGTAGATAAGTTAAACCACGAGTCCCCGGCAACGACGCCAAAAACTTGTCAAGTCCCTGTCAAGTGTACCTGATCGTTATCAAGTAATATAAAATGGGTAAGTCCAAGTATCGTTTCCCAAAGGACTCTTAGGCCTTAGTTTTTATGTAAACCAATCGCATAAGACTTGAGAAAAAAAATTAAATTTTAGGTTTTGAATGCAAAAACAAAAGTAAACATGCAAATGCAGTGAATCAATTGGCTAAAGAAACTATGAATGAATGGAGTTGTTGGGGTTTACAATTTCATCTTATCCACCCTCTTATATATACTTTTCTTATCTAATTCGCTTATATATCATATTGTCATGCAAACTTTCTTGGTCTACCCTTAACCCAATTCCTTGGCGAAAAGAGCCTATTACTAATTATCGGCTTGCTATCCCTAGCCTCCCCTAGCAATTAATAATGCATGATAAACAGAAGCAAAATACAATTGATCGTCCTACCCCTATTCCTAGGCGATATTAGCATAATCAAGAAATTCCCCCCAGTTCATGACATTACTGTACGTTCCCGTATCAATAAAGACAAACAACATTTACCGAATGAATTAAACGATAAAAGCATTAAGCAAAGGTAAGGAACCCAACAATTGATAAAGATAAAGCATATGCAAGCATATAAAGAAGATAAGAATTTTGATATAAGAGAGTTTCAAAAGATTACATTGTTCCCCAACAACCTAGGGTTTAGTTCACCATAATCATGGTGAATCTAGATGAAATATAATGGAAGAATGGAAGAAATAACCCTAAACCTTGTAGATTGGAGCCTAAGCATCCAAGGAACCTCCTCCAAGGTGTGTGGAATAGCTCTGAACGTTTCTCTCTGCCAAAAGATTATGTTTTGATTAGCATTGGGGCTATATATAAGCCAAAAAGATAACAAAAAGATTACAGAATCTATGCTTATAAAAACAGACAACCGCCCAGGCGCCTAAGTAAACCGCTCAGCGGTTTCCCCTACTGCTGTTCAACCGCTGAGCAGTCAGTTTTGCCGTTGAGCGGTTTGCCCTTGATCGCTGTAGACGCTCAGTGGTCCATTCTAGCGCTCAACGGTTCACTTGACCCTTATTTTCATCCTTTTTCTTCCTCTTTCACGGGTCTAAGTCCACCTTACTTCACTTCCATCTTCAATTCATCTTAAAACCCTACAAAACAATGTAAAAACAAGCATAATATCTCTAAAACCAACTTTTGACTCTCTCATGACTCAACTAAGTGTTTTACTTGATTTTAAGCTCATTCTGAGCCATAAAGGGTTTGGTTTGATATCAAATTTAAGTATGAAAATAACGGTTTTTAGACCGTTATCAACCACGCAACGAGTGAAAGATGCAAATCACACCTTCGTCATCAATAACTTGTCGTCATGTTTAGAACCAAGCTATTTTGTTGAACAACTGTATGCCAGACCACCAAAATCTATGGAGGAACTCCAGGAGAGGATCGCTGAATTTATTCAAATTGAAGACTTGAGAAACTCAAGGGAGAAGCAACCATAGGAAGTCCCTACCAGCGAGAGCAAGAAAGAATGGAAGCAATTTTCCAACAAAAGCGATAGGGCTCCCCGAAAGGAACTCGCCTAGATGCCTAAATATGATCATTATACACCCGTTAACGTGCCTAGGGCACAAGTACTCGAAGAATCTATAATCTTCATCAAAACCATAGCCACTCCAATGAAGAATACACCCTAGTGAAAGATGAATTAGAAAGGTTGTTCGGGCAGGCTATCTCCAAAAGTACGACAAAGACGAAGGGGCTAAAATGAGAAGTCCCCCTAGAGGAAGAGCTTCATGCAGAAGCCAAGTACGGTCATTATGAAAAGATGACTGGCGAAGGAGGCACTCCCAAAGCTGCAGTCGTGATCGTGAATGAATTGATACTATATCGGAAGGCTTCGGAAGAGGGGGTGCATCATCTTTAGCCCGAAAGAGACACTTTAGGAGTTTGAAAACTGTTCACAAGGTAGATTGATAACCCCGATCAATGCGAGATATTACCTTTACCAATGCAGATTTCCACACGCCAAAGCCCAATCAAGATGATCCCATGGTCATCACAACCGAGACAGCACGGTACGATGTCAGTAAAGTGTTAATTGATCAAGGTAGTTCTGTCAACATCCTATATTGGACTACGTTCCTAAAAGTGGATCTATCTGAGGACATAATAGCCCCATTCAATGAACAAATTTTGGGGTTCGCAGGAGAAAGAGTAGATACTCGAGGATATCTGGACTTGAGAAGTCGACTTGAGATAGGTAAGGAGGCAAGAGAACTCAAAATTTTTGGGAAACAAGTAGGCTTCGTTTTAACACCAAGAGCGGGGTGAATTGGTGGGCTTTCAAAATCAGAGTCTTTTCACAATCTTTGATTCAAAGTAAAAAACTTTACAAACTTTCTTGAATCGCAAGTTATAGAAAATTTAGTGCAGCGGAAAATCAAAGTAAACTATGCAAATATTAAAGTCGACTGAATGTAAAAGTATAAGGATAGAGAATTCAAACACAGGTTTTTATACTAGTTCGGCCTTAATGCGTACATCTAGTGTACTTCCAGTACCAGGAAACAAATGCACTATAATGGTCAAGGGTTTTACAATAAGGCTTTTATAGAAGACCTCCACATCAAAAATATAAAACACATCTCTAACCCTCTAACCAAAATATAGGCAAACCACACAGCAAGACTTGCAACAAGATATCCCTTCTCCTGCAATCTGCAACCCACTTTAGACAATCCTCAAAGTGTACCAGACTCCACGAATCCAACCTCTATAGTCACAACAGGTAACAACAATCACCACGGATGCTAACAACAATCTTGATCAACCCAGAAACACCTCAATTGTGTAACTGATCAAGTAGTAAGCATAACACAATACTCCTTCAGAAACTCTTACAAGCAAGATCACAACTGTCTTCTTGATGAGTTCATGGAGCTCTAAAACTCTGAGAATCAATCTGAAACAGAATATATGAAATTTTTAGTTCATCAAAAGTCTCTGAAAACAATCAAGTCTCGTCTATGTATAGATTTCTATAAATCAGACGCTCCTATAGTCGATTATGCTACTAATAAAGTCGATTGTATTATAAAATTTATAACAGTTAAGACACAATAGTAGCAATCTGATCAAACCAATTAATTTCTCAGTCAATACAGCTGACCAACATTCAATGCTCAACTAACTTTTAAAAATATAGTCGTTACTATTCATCAGCATAACAAAATTTCAAAACAAGTAACTAATACAGTCGAATGCGTGACACACACAGTCGACTTCGACACAAAAGTTCACTTTGAAATTCTCTTCAATTTAAAATGTCACATAGCACTACTTCTGAAAGTCTGTGCATAGTCACGATATCAAATCGACTTCCGTCATAATGAAGTTGACTTACAGCTTGCAGTAATGCAACACAATGTAAGTTCATAAATGTGCATGTGGTTTTCTTCATTCTAATCATGTGTAATGCAACCAGATATGATGTAACATATATAATCTCAGCAAATGTGCATTCACATATCAAGATAATCACAAAAACATGTTCAACAATATGTCAATCAATAAGCAACAGAACATGTAACACATCAATCAACATATGTGTTATTAAAAATGTGTTGTCATCATAAAAAACTAGAGTGAGATATATATATATATATATATATATATATATATATATATATATATATATATTTATTTATTTATTTATTTATTTATTTATTGTGTTGTCAACAATCTCAACAATCTCCCCTTTTTTTTATGATGCACAACCATGATTAATAAACAATCATGTTTGTACAATACCAAACTAGATTCAGAGTACACATAATATATAGGAATCAAATATCAGTGCAACAAACTCTTAATGCACACAACCAATCAGCAAAATATCAAGCAGATAACATTTCACCATATTTTTCACAATACTTCTCCCCCTTTTGTGCATTAACAAAAATGGTATGCTTCTAGATATAATGTGCTGATAAACCAAATAGAGATGCATCAAAGAGAAAGTATATGATAGAAGCAGCTTCTATCTTCAAGAAGAAATGGCTTTCCGATCAAGAGGTGGCAGCGAAATTGGATTTGCGGATGAAAGTGGCTGATGCACACCAGGTGTTTGTGAAAATGTTTGGGTGAGTTTTGGATATGGTGTTGGTAGAACTATAGCTCAGGCAGCTTTCCTAAGGGGAAAAGAGCTATAAGATGCAAAGCTAAAGCTAGCAAAGTGTTTGAACTTGAGAGAAGTGGCTGAATTTTGACAGCATAGCACTAATTTCATTCAAGTTAAGTTTACACATGGTAGAGCTCTTCTTTTATAGGATGTAAGAGTTGATGAACCGTGCAACACAAGCTATGCATAGCTTATTTTA
>NC_028358.1:22895523-22900222 GCF_000741045.1 Vigna radiata var. radiata | reverse complement strand
TTCTTGAGTTGTGTAGGCATAGTTTCCTACTTTTATTTGGTCACCTACAAAGCAAAGAAAAGTACTTAGTTTAAGTAGAGTCTATCTAAGACTTAAATAAGGAAATAGTTTTGGAAATCTATATTCTACTTCCCTTTCTTTAGTCTTAGCTGTAGTTGATACTTCTTTGGATGGTAAGTCCCTAAAGGGGTTGTCATCATTCCCTCCCTCTTTAAAAACGATTTGTCCTCAAATCGGGAAGAAATAAAGAAGCACAACTTTGGTTTTTGTTGTCCGCCTGGATCAAAAATATATCTACAAAAGATAGAAAAAATGAGTATGATGAAGATGTAAGCAAAGATAAAAAGACAAAAGAAAATTCTTGTATTGAAAAATATTTTCTGAAAATTAGTCTTGGAAAAATGGAGAATTCCATATTCCTAAGTTATTTGATTTTTATTTTGAGTTACTTGTTTACACAAGGGTAACATTAACTCAAGATTTGAATTGCCATGTTTTGAAAGGGATTGCAAAGAATATGGAATGACAATTGTTTTTAAAGAAAAAATAATAATGGAAGAGTGCAAAATAATTGGAAAAGAAGTAAAGAGTGAGAACCCTTCCCTTTTAGGTTCCATTGTTTTAGTAGGAGTAGGGTTTGCCATTGGTAGCAAGAGTTCCTTCTCCTTATGTTCCTCTTCTTTCTTCTTTTCTTCTTCTCTTTTCTTTCCCTATTCTCTTCTCTCTGTCTCTCTTTTCTTTCTCTCTTCTTCTATTTCTCTTTTTCTCTTCTTCTTTTCTCTCTTTTTCCTCTTTATCTCTTCTTTCCTCCTCCTTTTGTCTCTCAACATCTAATCTCTTAACTTTCAACTCTAGTTTCTCAACCTTTAACTCCTTAAGTTTAATTTCAAATTCTAATTCTCTAAGAAGGAAACCATTGTCATTTAAGCTTTCGAGAAATGTTTTTCCATCTTCAATGTAAGCTCTTATGGATTGTAGCTTTCTCTTAATGGTTGAAGGCACAAATTCCTTTCTCATGCAAGATTTGAGTTCATTCCAATCATGGATGGGGGATTTTCTACCTATCCTAACATGATACTGCCTTTCATCCCACCACTCTCTTGCATGCATTTCAAATCTAGATGTGTAGAGACTAAGGACATGAGATGCATTATTGCTAGAATGGAAATAAGATTCATGTTTAATTTTTCTAGCAATGAATGAATGCANGTCATCAATGTCCCTTTCCCAAGCTAGGTATGTTAATGCGCCAATATCCTCTCCAAAGAATGGAATATTTGCCCTAGCTTGTTTATATAACTCATCCTCAATCCTCTCAAATTCATAAAATGAACAAGTTCTTCTTCTAGCTTCATCAAGTTTTCTTTTAATTTCTTTGAAAGTAANTGGTTGATGAAGACTAGAAGACCTAGAGGATCTATATGAAGAAGAAGACCTATCATAACAAGACATCAAAACTTTTTAGATTTTTGTGAAAGATATCTATAAAGATTCTAAAGGTGAAGAAACCGAATAACTCCCAGGAAGGAGAGGTGAGTCACAATGGACAAGCTTAGAAACCTTGTCCTTCCTTAGCCAGAGTTTCTCCTGACGTTTCTTACCCAAGTTTCAATGTAGAAGTCTTTCAAAAATTTTTTAATGCACTATGAGATGCACTTAGAAACCAAACAAAGGTTTATCTATATGAATGTGCACCTAGATATCACGGAGACGTAAAAAAAAAATATCAACAAGCAAAAATATAAGAAAGAATGCAAATGAAAAGAAGGAATGAGACACAGCCCTAAGTGAAAGTGCAAGTGACACTTGGAGCCCCTTGACACACTTTTACACTAAGTTGTGGGAACTAGACTATTACAATGTTTAGTGGTGATCTTGGAATTGCTAGCAAAGCATTTTCCCAAGCCACTCAAGTTTCAAAATTGAAAGAAAATTGCACCCAAATGTTCCATGATATCAAGCCAAATTAAAAGTAACAAAGGTTACAATTCAAAGAAGCCAAGTGTGGCTACTGTATCACAAAATGCTGGTCCAAAATGATGAAAATTTGCTGTTGAAAACTGGTTGCTGAAATAGTTCTGTACACCCAAGGGAGGTGCTCTCAAAGTCCCAACTTTTGCTTGCTTTAACAATGCTTCCACTCCTTAGTATGCTACCCCTTTTGGAGAAGCAAACTGGTTGCTAGAACTCCACCAAAACGTCACAGCATCCTGCCACACACCAAACCAGTCACAGAAAAAAAAAATTTGCACTGCACCAGAATTTAAATTCGCATACCAGGTTTGGTGGCACAAATTGGAGGTCAAACAAGGTGATTTCAAGTAGTTTTAAGCTTTGAAGCAATGGAGGGACACAAAAGGAACCTAGGAGAGGCACTAGATCAGATTAAACACGCAAGAAAAAGCAAAATCGAAGAGCGAAAAGTAGTGCAGTAAACTGTTTGATAATTTTGCAAACTGTTTGATGAAAGTCCCCAATGAGCTTCGGATTTAGTGATTTTCGGGGTTTTGGGGTTCAAAACTGGATTGCATGGTTTTCTTTTGCTTTTTATGATTGTATTATACTTCTTGGATCATATAATTCCATACGGAAACATGTAACCAGCTCTTGCCAATCCAGAATTGAAAATTAAAGATTGCACAAAACCAAACAACACTAAAAGTGAAAACCGCACCAGAAAAATGGCTTTAATAGCGTGCTTTCAGACCCAAAAATGAGTGACAGTGTTTGGAAAGGTTAATTAATGGTCCAAGCAAGTTTATATCATCAACTTGAAGGTGTACAAACACTCAAACAGCAAAGGAACGAACCACAACAAAAATTCACTGGTCTACTTGCTAAATTCTAGCAATGTTAATGGCTGAAAACTAATTTTGTACTTTTGGTGAGAAATTGACCAAATGAAAGTAAGTACCAATTTGAAAATGATAAAAACACTTGTTCAAATGTTACAGAAGTGCTGAAATGGTCAAAGACTCCCAATCATAGTTGCTCTAATCAATTATGCAGAAATTCCACTTAAAAGTTTCACCAAAACATGGCTGAAATGGAACTGCAGTAACTAAAACTGAGTGCAGTGTATTCACAGCTTAAAGGACACTTCAAACAGGTTTACATAATCATATGGAATGTGTGCAACTCATCAAACAACCAAGATAATGTCCAGATCAAAATATCACTGGCGCACTTCCTAAAAGGCATCCAAAATTGGTGGTTTAGTAGGTGTGTTTCCGTTTAGGCTCAAAAATTACCATATGAACAGTGGAAACACATTTCAATTCACCAAATAGAAGTGCACAATCAATCAAACAGAACTAACATACTCAGAATCTCCAAGTGATTGGTCCAGTTGTGATTTTCAAGCAAAAATTGGAGCTGAAATGGTTATTTTTGCAGATGTGATGAAAAATGGACCAAACAACAGTGGAAGCAAGGTTGCATTATCCAATTGTATATGCACAAACCATCAAACAGTACAGTATCACATAGAATCAACAATTGGTAGTGACAGTTCCCAGAAATGCAGAAATTTCCACTAAAATTGTTGCAGAAATGAGAAATATAACAGATTCAATGTTGGCTGGATCAAAGATCAAACAAGAAAAGACTTAAGTAACTAGATCTAGCTTGAAGAATATGAGCTAGGAGAATTAAAATTCCTAAAACACATCAAAGAACTAAAGCACGGTGCAAAAGCCGCAAAATATGATGACAGTTTGCTGAAAACAGAGATTTGATGAACTCAACTACTCTTTTTGTGATTTATTGATGAATTTTGATTCTTAACACTTGAAACATGTATAAAAGCATCACATAAACTTGTCTCAAGTATTAAAACACATTGAATCTGGACAAAAAGAGTGTACACATGATCAAACCAGAATTGAGTTTTGATGCAGAATGTGCAAACGGAAACTCTCGGTCAATGCTCTAAACTTCTATGATCAAAGCTAGGCAATGCCTCATTGCTTTATGTGATCCAAATAGAGCTAGAAAATGCATTGAACAGATGGAAAAACGAAAAAAAAAAACATGCGCGGAACAGATTCAAAACCGTGACAGAGTAAAAACTGCAAACAAATGAACAAGACTGATGACATAACTGGAAAATTGAAGTTGAAAGTTGAAGGAACTGAAAACAATTGATATGCACCGATTAAAATGTAAAAGACACACTAAGGATCAGTGAACGCAAATAAACATTCACTCAAACAGAAACGAATAAGAAAAAAAAATGAAACAGTGACATTCAAGAACAGAACAACACGAAGAAGTGAAAAACGAATTGCAAGAGTGACTTAGCTCATGCAGAACCGCGTGGACGTGCTGGCTCTGACTACCAAATGATAGAAGCAGCTTCTATCTTCAAGAAGAAATGGCTTTCTGATCGAGAGGTGGCAGCGGAATTGGATTTGCGGATGAAAGTGGCTGATGCACACCAGGTGTTTGTGAAAATGTTTGGGCGAGTTTTGGATATGGTGTTGGTAGAATTATAGCTCAGGCAGCTTTCCTAAGGGGAAAGGAGCTATAGGATGCAAAGCTAAAGCTAGAAAAGTGTTTGAACTTGAGAGAAGTGGCTGAATTTTGACAGCATAACACTAATGTCATTCAAGTTAAGTTTACACATGGTAGAGCTCTTCTTTTATAGGATGTAAGAGTTGATGAACCGTGCAACACAAGCTATGCATAGCTTATTTTA
>NC_028358.1:22892358-22895253 GCF_000741045.1 Vigna radiata var. radiata | reverse complement strand
TTCTTGAGTTGTGTAGGCATAGTTTCCTACTTTTATTTGGTCACCTACAAAGCAAAGAAAAGTACTTAGTTTAAGTAGAGTCTATCTAAGACTTAGATAAGGAAATAGTTTTGGAAATCTATATTCTACTTGCCTTTCTTTAGTCTTAGCTTTAGTTGATACTTCTTTGGATGGTAAGTCCCTAAAGGGGTTGCCATCAATATAAGGAGTTTGAAAACATGCAGTGATGCTTCCCCTATCATATATATTCACATGAAAATGATAACTCCCCGTGAAGTATAGCATGTGAAGAAATATATGTAAATGTGTAATGCTCCCCCTGTCATTATGCATATTTTTAGAACAAGTATAGATGCACAATGCAGTACAGTAACAATCAGAGCATACAATCGGTGAAAAATAGAGTTGTATCATGTAAATGATTTCAAGGAAATTTATCATGCATAGATACACTCATCAATAATCTCACAATATAATCTCATATATAAATCACAATCAGAATCAGAGATATATTGTAGATAATCAGAAATATAATCAATCAACATTATAATCAAATTCCAGCGAAGGACTTAGTAACCCAGTCGATTTCATTGCTTCTCTGTGAGTTATGATTCCAATAGTAATTTCCAAGCAATGTTTTTCCTGCAAGACCTTTCAAAGATCTCCTGCAGATCAAGCAATTTAGTTATGCTACAAAAAGTAATCCATAAGAAGTTAACATGCAGAAAATATAACACTTTAAACATGCATAGTCAACTTCACTCAGTGTAAAGTCGATTCAATACTCATTCAATCAGAGCAGGTATAATCAAACAATTAAAGCAATTGAATCAGAATCAAACTACTAATTTTCATTTCTTGTTTAAGGATATTACATTGATAAGAGCAGAACAAGACACAAAACAGGTAAAACAAAATAGAATGCCAATCTAAGCCATTTACAAAAGAAACAACTAATAAACAAAGTAAGATTCTAAATTTTTCTTTTCTTTTTGTTAACAAAGTCGTTAAGAATCATGTCATTATCACTTTCTTCAGTTCTTTTGTCATCATCATCCTCATTTTTATCTCCTTGGACATAATTTTCTGGAGTACTGCTTTCTTAGACATTGATTCTACAACATTTTCTTCAATTGGTCGAGATCTCTCTCTTTGTTCTTTCAGTAGCTTTATCAGAATTCTTAAACCTTTTAGTTCAATTCATTCAAATTTAGACTTGGCCGTGTATTGGCTGCCAAGAATTGATTCTAGTTCATCTTCATCACTAGGAACCTCATTTTTGTACACCCATCCTTCAGGCGTTTTTCTCATTTGCATTAAGTGCAGAGCAGATTTTCCAATCAAACTTGTTCTCTGATACTGCTCGCTAGATTCTCCAATACATTCCACACCGAAGTGAATGAGAACTTTTGAGATGAAAACACGTAGGGCAGTTTGCAAGATTCCAACTTTGTCACTTTCAGCATGTTATCATAAATGGCTGCTGGCCAGTCTATTTGAACATTTTCTTTCAAGGCTTTCAGTAGAAATAGATCCTCCGTAGTAGCCTTAGTATATAAGATATGACATAAATCGCCAGTCTATCATCTGTCTTCATGCCACCAGTCTTGTAACTGGAGTAGTCTTTGCAATCATCTAGATTTCTTACACTATTTTGATACTCCGTAAACTTGTGAAATCCATCAATACCTAGATGACATTTCTCACCGCCGATTTTCAGTCCACCAATATCAGTCCAGACATCATTTGTGAGTTTTATATCAACACCCTTCACTCTGGAGCAGAGGACATCGCCCTCAATCTTTAAATTGTAGTAGAATACCTTTACAAGATCAGGGTACCATGGACCTGCCATCTCAATAAACTTTTTCAGACCTTGCCACCTGAGCCATCTTTGAAACATGAATCCTTGATCCTTGAAGAATTTCAGTTTTAGAAACTTGTGCGCCACCAGGCTTCTTATTTTCTAGCAATCAAGATATTTTGATTGTGCTTCATCATCGCTTATCCACCCATTAAGTTCGGGGACATGCCTAACATTCTTAGTTCCAACAGTTTTTATCCTTTTTCTTGGAGTAGAGCTTGAGGCCATTGAGGACGATTAGGAAGGAGAGAGTGATTGAATCCTAGAGAATGAAATTTGAAATTTTGGAGGGAACAAGTTAATTCATTTTCGTACCAAAAATGTTTTCAAATTTGAAACCCAAAATAGTTAGTAGATGATAACGGTCTAAAAACCTTTATTTTCATACTTAAATTTGAAATCCAAAAACACCCTTTATGGCTTAAAATGAGCTAAAAATCAAGAAAAACACTTAGTTGAGTCATAAGAGAGTCAAAAGTTGGGTTTAGAGATATTATGCTTTTTTTAACATTGTTTTGCAGGGTTTTAAGGTGAATTGAAGATGGAAGTGAAGTAAGGTGGACTTAGACTCATGAAAGAAGAAGAAAAAGGATGAAAAGACAGGTCAAGTGAACCGCTGAGCGCCAGAATGGACCGTTGAGCGTCTAGAGCGATTAGAGGGAAACCGCTTAGCGGCAAAACTGAGCGCTGAGTGGTCAAAGTGACTAGAAGGAAACCGCTGAACGGTGAACTTAGGCGCCTGGGTGGTTGTCTGTTTTTACTAGCTAGATTCTATAATCTTTCTGTTATCTTTTTCGGCCTATATATAGCCCCAATGCGAATCAAAACACATTCTTTTGGCAGAGAGAAACGTCCAAAGTTATTCCACACACCTTGGAGGAGGTTCCTTGGATGCTTAGGCTCCTATCTACCAAGTTTCGCGTTATTTCTTCCATTCTTCCATTATATTTCATCTAGATTCACCATGATTATGGTGAACTAAACCCTAGATTGTTGGGGAACAATGTAATCTTTTGAAACTCTCATATATC
>NC_028358.1:22875022-22891948 GCF_000741045.1 Vigna radiata var. radiata | reverse complement strand
TTGCATATGCTTGATTTATCAATTGTTGGGTTCTTCACCTTTGCTTAATGCTTTTATCGTTTAACTCATTTGGTAAATGTTGTTTGTCTTTATTGATACGGGGACGTACAGTAAATCATGAACCGGTGTTGAATTCCTTGATTATGTTAGTACCGCCTAGGGATTGGGGTAGGATGATCAATTGTATTTTGCTTCCACTTATCATGCATTATTAACTACTAGGGGAGGCTAGGGATAACAAGTCGGTAATTAGTAATAGGCTCTTTTCACCAAGGGATTGGGTTAAGGGTAGACCAAGAAAGTTTGCATGGCAATATGATAAATATGCTAATTAAATAAGAAGAGTAGATATATGAGGGTGGATAAGATGAAATTATAAACCCCAACAACTCCATTCATCCATAGTTTCTGAAAGCTAATTGAATCATTGCATTTGCATGTTTACTTTTGTTCTTTGCATTAAAACCTCAATTTAATACTTTACTCAAGTCTTACACGATTTGTTTACATGAAAAGTAAGGCGTAAGAGTCCTTTGGGAAACAACACTTGGGCTTACCCATTTTATATTACTTGATAACGATCTGGTACACTTGCTAGGGACTTAACAAGTTTTTGGCGCCGTTGCCGGGGACTTGTGGTTTAACTTATTTAGTAGTGTAAACTGATTAAGTTTGACTTGATTGTATATATTTTATTTTATTTTTTTTATATAAAAAGTGCTACTAGGGTTTGTGTTTCTTGTGAATGCAGTAGGAGACTAGACATACTAGGAGCAAGAAAAATACGCAACCTCTTCTTGGAGGCTTAAACGAGACAAAGGGAAGAAGGAGAGTCAGATGCCCATCTAGGGATTTGTTTCCTTCCCCTGACAGATTACTATCACCTTCACCAGTCCAAAGAATAGAGGAGATGGCTGAACGAACTCCTCCAAGACAAACTCTTGTAGACCAGTCTAATGTTGTTGGCCCTTTCCATTTTAATAGCATAGCCATGCCTACGTATCAAACAACCAACATGGTGATGAATCCAACACTTATACACCTGGTGCAAAGCAACCAGTTTCACGGCCTATCAAATGAGAACCCCTATGATCATTTGACAGTGTTTAGTAAAATCTGCAATACAGTGAAGATGACAGGTGTATCAGATGATAGAGTAAAACTTAGCTTGTTCCCGTTCTCATTGGGAGGCAATGCTAAGACGTGACTTAATTCTTTCACTGAAGGGACGTTTACTACATGGGAGACTGTGTCTACAAAGTTGTCAACAAATATTTTCCACAATCTAAAGTTACTCAGGGAAGACTGGAGATCTCATCATTTAAGCAAGGCATGGAAGAAATTCTAGGTCAAGCATGGGAAAGATTCAAAGGCCTACTCAGGAAGACACCAGTACACGGGTTTGACAAGACAACATTAGTGCTTGCTTACCTTGGTGGTCTAAACATGCAGTCTAAGATGATGTTGGATGCCTCAGCTGGAGGTGATATGAAACAAAAGACTGAGGATGAAGCCTATGACTTGATAGAGAGTATGACAGGCAATGAACAAGAAGCGTTTAGTGAAAGGGACGCACCAACACAAGAGAGAGGAATCTTGCACTTACATTGAAAAAGATCCTCTCACAACTCCCGAAGGAGATTCGCAATGTCTCCCAAACTCAGCAACTATGTGATTTCTGTGGTGGTGACCATATTAATGGTCAATGTGCTATACCTGAGGAGATGCAGCATGAAGCAAACTACATGGGGAACCAATTTCAGTATAGGCAAGGGAATTTCAACCAAGGCAATCCTAGCCAAGGTTGGAAGAATCATCTGTGTATTGGTCAACAACAAAATAACCCATCTGGGCAAATAGGAATTTCAGGCAACAACAACCTTCACCTATGTGGCAGCAGGTTACACATCTGACAGAGTTTGTCAAAGATCTAAATGATAGATTTGACAAGTTCTTGAAAGTTTGAGTCCAATCATGCGAGTGACCAAGCTAGTTTCAGATCACTAGAGATGCAAATTGGACAACTGTCAAAAAGGGTAGAAACCACAGAAAAGAGTCAATTTAGGGCTAACACTGATGTTAATCCTAAGGAAGAATGCAAAGTTGTTGTCACAAGGAGTGAAAGAAAAGTTGAAAGGGAAGTTGTAGAGATTGGAAGCAGTGATCACGAAGAGAAGGTAAGAGAAGTCATTGAGGTAAGTAGCAGTGAAGGTGAGGAAGATGAGGAAGGAAGATTTAGTCACAACGGGAAAAACAGAGAAACTTATAACCAAGTGACTATAGTGCCTTCAGTAATTAAACAAATCCCTGCAAGAATGAAATATTATCTTGGAGATATGATAGATTTGGATGAAGATGAAGATGAGCAGGAATATGATATTCAACCTCCAAAGAGGAATTATCCGCTTAAGGTAAAAGATCCAGGTTGTTTGAATCTTGCATGTATTGTGAACGATTTTGATGTAGGAGGAGCAATGATAGACTCTGGATGTAGCATTAATATGATGCCCAAGCATTTCTTGATAAAAATTGGGGGGCTAACATTAAAACCGTTTAATCTCACTGTGACGGTAGCGGATGATTCCATTAAAAAGCCACTTGGTATGGTGGAAAATGTGGTTGTGCGTGTGGAGCAGTTGGAATTTTTAGTGGACTTTATAGTCATGGGCATGGAAGATGAGGAAAGGATTCCAGTGATTCTTAGAAGACCTTTTATGGCTACTTCGAAGATGCTGATTAGTGTCCATGATGGGAGAATCATGATGAGAGATAAAGAGAATGTACTTCTGCATACTGGCTCTAAAGGAAGCAATGTTAGAGTGAAGAAAAGAGCCAAACATAGAAAGTCCAGAATGGAAGCTGCATCAGATGGTAGCACAACAGGTATAAATTCTAACAATTGTAATGTTTTACAGGTACCTCAAGAGGATGAGGTTGACAAAGGAGAAAAAATCCACTCTGAAGAAACACCACTTCCACGAGGATCACAGGTAAGATATAAAAATCGGAGGTGGATTTTAAATAAGATCAAAGAAGATGGCAAAGTGGAGATTAGAAGACCATATTCTAAAGTCATCAGAAGAGTGGATAGAAGGCAACTGATGAGTTAGGTGGATGAAGACCCTAACCGGGATGGAACAACTTGATTATATTTAATCCAAATTTAAGTAAAACATTTGTGGTTATAAGTTTATTTGATTTTGGACATGTAATTTATTGGATTTTTGAACGCTTTTGGGTTGCATCTACTGAGGGATGCTAAAACTTTTATGTATCCACTGAAGGATGCAAGGTAAGTATACCTACTAAAGGGTGTTGGAAGGATAAAGCACTTACTAATGAGTGCTAGGCAGATTTGGGTTAGGCTCGTGACGTTAAACAAGCGCTACCTAGGAGGCAACCCAGTTGATTATATTGTTTTTAATCCTGTGTTAAGTGCATTGCATATTTAATTGTTGCATCTGAGAGGGGAAATGCATATAATTGAAAATTGAAGGTTGAAATTGAGTGCTATAAGGTGAGATTGCTCAAAAAGCAAGCAAAGAAGAAGAAGGAAAATTTACTGTAGACCGCTGAGCGGTCCATTTTACCGTTGAGCGGTTGTGGCACGATGAGTCTCGACTTTTCTTAAAAGCTGAGCGGTTTTTGAAGTTCTTCACTTTGAAACTCTTCTTTGCATTTCGCCTGAGCGGTCTCCCTAAACCCTAACACTCTCCTTTCACTCTCAAGAGCTTTTTAGAGAGATTTCCTCACTTTCTCATCACCCACTCACCAAAAATTCAGTTTTCTACCATTGTTTTGTCAAAGTTTGGGGTTTTTGGTTGGGGGTTTTGCATTGGAGAAGACATTCATAATCAATTGAACAATTTTTCTGCAAGTATTCAAAGGCTCCACTCAAGTAAGTTGTGCAAATTCATGTTTAGAGTTCCTATTTTGAGATATGTTCATGAACATGCTTAGGAACATGATAAATTAGAGGTTTTGATTTCTATGCATGAATTGATGAAATAGAAACTGTTTGAACCGATTGAATTGCATGATTTTGGTCTGGATTGATGAAATTAGCAAAAGAGTGGAGATTAGAACAGATTAGGAAGGATTTTTGAAAAACCCTAGCCGCTACCGCTGAGCGGTCTGTTTTGGCGCTGAGCGGTGGCGGGGCTGGAGGCAAATCACTAAGCGGTTTTCTTGG
This sequence comes from Vigna radiata var. radiata, assembly GCF_000741045.1. Taxonomy (NCBI): domain Eukaryota; kingdom Viridiplantae; phylum Streptophyta; class Magnoliopsida; order Fabales; family Fabaceae; genus Vigna; species Vigna radiata. The sequence goes on along the minus strand of NC_028358.1, from coordinate 22,887,756 downwards.
AAACCTGAGCGGTCTGCAACATATTTGCTTGAATGCTTATTTTTGAAGTTGAGGGGACCTGTTTTGACTTCAGTATTGGATTATGTGTAATCTGAGAATGAAATTGATGATGTACTAACCTCTAATGATATTTCTGTGAATGTTATTTGGATGATTTGATGTAGGAATGTCTACCTCAAGAAGAGTGAAAGCTATGGGCAAAAAAAGGAAGGAACCTAAGAGACCTAGGAGATTCTATTCTTCTAGGTTCGACTCAAGGAAGCATGAAGAGCATTATGCTACTGTTCAGGAGAGGCGTTTGCTGATGGAGAGGAATGCCATGTACATCCCTGACTTAGCTCCAGAATTTGGTTTGGAGATTGAGAGTCGAGGCTGGGAGACATTGACTACATATCCAGCACCAACCAGTATTGAGTTGGTGAAGGAGTTCTATGCCAACACCTTGCCCAGGGGAGGAATATCAGCTGAGAGGTATATGAGTTATGTGAGGGGACATTTGATCAGCTATGACCCCGATACTATTAACGCCTTCTTAGGGACTGAGTGGACAGGAGAACAATGCAGGTATGCTGCTATACTAGGGGAGGCCAGGGATTATGAAGATATTGAGAGAGTGATGTGCATCCCTAGGAGGCATTTCCAGAGAAATCGTAATGGAGCACCAGTTAACATCCTTAGGGCAGATTTGGCTCCCCTAGCCAAGTACTGGATGACATTTACTCATGCTAAGATCCAGCCATGCTCTCATGTTTCTGACATCACACTGTATCGGATTTTGGTCATCTATTGTATGCTGAGGCAGATAGAAGAACGCCAACATAGAATATCAACACCTACTGATGGGTGTTTGGGCTTTATCGGGTCAAGCTAATGATGTTAAAGAAGCGCTTAATGGGAGGCAACCCAGTTTCTAACTTTTTCTTTTTAATTATTTGTGTGATTTGGATTTGATTTTTCTTTGTGTGTTTAAGTTTTTTTTAGGTTATATACTGCTTCTGATGGCAGTGATGATAACATCTACTGAGGGATGCTAGAAGATTTAGGTATCTACTGAAGGATACAGGGAAGCACACCTACTGAAGGGTGTTGGAAAGGTATGCACTTACTGACAAGTGCTAGAAAGGTTTGGGTCAGGCTCGTGACGTTAAACAAGCGCTACTTGGGAGGCAACCTAGTTTTCTAAACTTATATTTTTTTTTTAAATTATGTTATATTTGCTTCTGTTTTTAGAACAGGTGTTGATGTACTTGGTTTAAAACTTATATCTGATGCAATGGGTTGATGATGATTTGTGATGAGTATGCTTGATAAGGCTTTTATATTAATTGATGTCAAGATGATATATGAGATGCTATATACAGTTGATGGTTCACAATATGTGTGAACATATGCATGATAACATGATTGTGATTGTGATATTGAGCAGGATGTGTATCTATGTATTGGAACTTGAAATTAGCATATGTGAGGTTTTGAACTCCAAAGTTTTTGATTGAGTGATTGCTATTACTTTGAAAGCATGAATGACTTTGCCCAGGTTTCTATGATTAAATTTACTTGCTTGCATGTGTCATATGATCAAGGCCTTTTTTGATGTAGCCCTTTCTTAGCCAATGCAAAAAGTTTCGTCTCAATTAAAAAAAGCACAATGTGTTCTACCCTTTTTGAACCTAAGCCTTAAACAGTATGAGAAAACCCTTTTACAAATCTTTACCTTGAGTTAAGTTGAGAATTATTGTGTTGTATTGATATAGGTTCAAGTTTGGGGCTGTTGGGAAAGTTGAAAAAGAAAAAGATAAGCATTGAGCTAATGTGTTGAGCAAAACATGAAAAGATGAAAAAGATAAAAAAGAAAAAAAAAAAGAGAAAAAAGATAAAATGAGAAGAAAAGCTCAATGCAAAGAAAAGGGAAAGTTGTGAATGAGTGAGATTGGTTGTTTAAGGAGAGTTTGTGTTTAAACTATAAATGTGAATAACTCTTTTAACTCAAGGATTTTGTGATCCAGAAAAACCAATGTTCTTCTTAGCCCAACCACGTTACAAGCCATAAAAAGTCCTTGTGATGATAACTTGCTTGTGAGTATGATTGTTTGTGGTTAAATGAAAGGCAAAGTTAATTTGTGTGACATTGTGATAGTAGAGAGAATGAGTCACCTCAATATACACCTGTGTGCTTGAGTGAAACACTTTTCTTGGTGAGGAGTAGTTCCAGTTATACATGATTGCATCTGTGCATGGTTAATTGGTCATTCATGATAATACCATCTGTTGGAAAGATTGTGATTAAACACCATATTGAGTTTAATGGAAGTAATGCATTTATACATCTTGACTGATGTTTTTATGATAAGTTGAGAGTGATTACTTGTCTTGCACGAAAGACTTTTGGAAAGTATTAATCTATTGTATTGATTATTTGAAAACTGAGTTACATCTTTTTTTGCTTGAGGACAAGCAAAATTCTAAGTTTGGGGTTGTGATAACGATTGAAAAACTGTTCTTTTCATGCTTAAATATGATATCAAAACATACCTTTTATGGCTTAGAATGAGCTTAAAATCAAGTAAAACACTTAGTTGAGTCATGTGAGAGTCAAAAGTTCGTTTTAGAGATATTATGCTTGTTTTTACATTGTTTTGTAGGGTTTTAAGGTAAATTGAAGATGGAAGTGAAGCAAGGTGGACTTAGACACGTGAAAGATGAAGAAAAAGGATGAAAAGAAGGGTCAGAAGAACCGTTGAGCGTCAGAATGGACCGCTGAGCGTCCAGGGCGATTTTAGGCAAACCGCTCAACAGTAAAACGGAACGCTGAGCAGTCACGCGGCTAAGGGGGAAACCATTGAGCGATTTATTTAGCCGCTGAGCGGTTATCTATTTTTATTAGCTCAGATTTTGTGATCTTTCTGTTATCTTTTTGGTCTATAAATAGACCCAGTGCGAATCAAAACCCATTCTTTTGGCAGAGAGAAACGTCCACAACAGCTCTACACTCCTTGGAGGTCGTTCTTTGGATGCTTTGGCTCCAAACTACTCAATCTAGAGTTTATTCTTTCATTCTTCCATTGTATTTCATCTAGTTTCACCATGATTATGGTGAACTAAAACCTTGGTTGTTGGGGAACAATGTAATCTTTTGAAACTCTCATATATCCAAATTCTTATTTATTTTATATGCTTGCATATGCTTGATTTATCAATTGTTGGGNTTGGGGAACAATGTAATCTTTTGAAACTCTCATATATCCAAATTCTTATTTATTTTATATGCTTGCATATGCTTGATTTATCAATTGTTGGGTTCCTTACCTTTGCTTAATACTTTTATCGTTTAACTCATTCGGTAAATGTTGTTTGTCTTTATTGATACGGAGACGTACGGTAATGTCATGAATTGGGGGGAATTCCTTGATTAAGCTAATACCGCCTAGAGATAGGAGTAGGACAATCAATTGTATTTTTCTTCCATTTGTAATGCATTATTAGTTACTAGGGGAGGCTAGGGATACCAAGCCGATAATTAGTAATAGGCTCTTTTCGCCAAGGGATTGAGTTAAGGGTAGACTAAGAAAGTTTTCATGACAATATGATAAATAAGCTAATTAAATAAGAAGAGTAGATATATGAGGGTCGATAAGATGAAATTGTAAACCCCAACAACTCCATTCATCCATAGTTACTTAAAGCCAATTGAATCATTGCGTTTGCATGTTTACTTTTTTTCTTTGCATACAAACCTCAACTTAATTCTTTTCTCAAGTCTTACGCAATTAGTTTACATGAAAAGTAAGGCGTAAGAGTCCTTTGGAAATGATACTTGGACTTACCCATTTATATTACTTGATAACGATCTGGTACATTTGCTAGGGACTTAACAAGGGGAGATCATATTAAAGGGGAGCGAGCTTTTTACATTAATCTTTTTGCTTATGATAAAAAAGGGGGAGAAGTATAATATAAGTTGATACAGGTATTACTAACTTTGTTGTTGCCTGTCAGCTTGTATGTTTTGCAGGAAAGCCAAAGTTGCTTTTAAAAACTTGAATTTTTTATCATTATCAAAAAGGGGGAGATTGTTACCAATGAGGAGCATTGGTAAATCTTGAAGTAAATTGTTTTGATGATGCTACAAGAAGCTTAACTTGAAGAAGATATTAGAAATATTTTTAAAAGCACTTTGTAGAAATTGAATGTAGTAGGAAAGTCCTTAAAATATGTAAAACTTGTATTTTAGATAATGTTCTGAAATAATCAATTATGAGGAGCAATAATCGATTATCATGAGTCTTTTTGGAATAATCGATTATCACTCCAAATAATCAATTATCACAAGTCTGTTTTGAAAACTGCTTAGGTTATTTTTGAAAAACCTGTAACGGACTTAAATAATCGATTATCACTTACAATAATTGATTATTACTAGTAGTTGGGACTTGAGCTTTCATATTCAGACTAGTTGGCTATATATTGGTCTTTTGAGAACTTCAGAAGTAACGTTGTTGAACAGAAAGCTTTTGGAGAATACTGTTTGTTAGAGGAAGTTCTCAAAAGCTTTAGTTCAGTTCCCTTGCTTGGTCTCGTGAATAGGAGAAGCTCGTGTTTCGTATGTCGATGGTCAGAGCAAATTCTCTTCGAGTTAGCAAGGTGCTCTGCCTGGTCTTGTGAATAGGAGAAGCTCGCGTTTCGTGTGTCGATAGTCGAAGCGGTTCTCTTCGAGTTGGCAGAGTGTTCATCTTCCGGTTCGTTCGTTGAAGGAAGGTTCAATCATCATATTTTATTCACTATTGTTGTAATCTGTGAAACTCTCTTTTAGTGAAACTGTTAATCACTTTTTAAAGTGATTAACGACTGGACGTAGATTCTTTTGAATCACACCAGTATAAAAATTACTTGTGTGATTTTTCTATTCCCTATACTTTTTACTTTTATTAGCACATCAATTGTTCGATAAATTTTCTTTCAGAAAATTTATTTTATAAACTGACCATATTAATTTTAAAAAGGTGACCGAACACGTTTTCCGTTTATTAACTTTATTTCGCTGCGTTATATTTTTTGAACGATACCGATTGTTCCAACAATGCTTATATCTTTTGTCTAAAATAAAAATTCTATTTTATTTGACCTCAAGTTAAAAGAAGGTCATTGTAGGACTCGGAGGAAAGAAAGATCAGATACTCAAGCAACATCTACATCAATATCACCATTCTCTACAATCACTTTCATACTACTTATAATGTCTTTCACAATTGTTGTATTCAAATTAAACATTTCATCTACAACACCGCATATAGATTCATCAGAAGGCACCTCTAAACCACCCACTCCTAAACCTAAATACATGCATACATCAACAACAGCACTGCCTAACTCTAATAGATTCATTAAGCCCAACCTAGTGCCTTACCATCTCTTTCAACAATTTACATGATATGTCTATTGATCTGACCATGTCTAGACACCATTCGAATGGAGTGGTAGAGATGCGCATACGATGTGCCTCTCGTAGTACAATATTCATCTCCACAATACGGGATGAGTCCAGCCATGTTTGCAGGCACCACTTTACAAATTCATCAAAACATAATCAACTTCAAAATGAAAATCATTGTTCAATATATAGCAACACATAAAAGTAAAATCACACAATTGTACTTATATTGTTATGAGATGCTTCCATTAATGTATCACAACAATAACAATACTCGAGTAAAGAGTCAAATAAGAACTTTCACCAATGCGATCAAATTCGCCTACAATAACATATCATCTACCAACAATTATTAAATATACAACACTTATTAAATATACAATACACATTAACCTCTACACTTTCCTACTAATCCTCTGATTTATGGAACAAGGGAAAAACAAAGTTAAAAAAGAGAGAAATAAATGATAATCTAATAGTCACTTAATGATTTCTTACAAGGGATTAACATTTTACTCCATCTCATACATTTTTAGCCAAGGTACAAATAGGGAAATTTGGTAGTGAAAGTATAAACAAGGTAGTGATTACTACTACTGATTTCACCACATCTACTACATGTGTGTGCCTACACATGCTTCAAACCTACAAGCTTGGTACATATGAAACTAATTTAAGTAAGAAAAACCAAAGCCATTTTATTCACACAAACCAAACATCAATAACAACATTATCACTAACAAAATGCATAAACATAGAGTTCATGGTTTTACTAACCTCGACACTACGAAAAGCCCAAACCTTTGAGAAAGGAGACACCTTAAGTCATTGATGGAGACCGTGAGAGAGGCGGAATGTTATGATGCCGGTGGAGCAACGTCACCTTCCACCTTACAATGGATGATAAAGCAAGGGAAAATCGCGAGAGCGGGAGAAGAGGAAAATGATGCCAACCAAAACCGAGAGAGAGGAAGAAAGCGAAAAATGTCGCCAGAGAAGAGCGAGAACTGTGGTTATCGGACCAACTTCACTGATGATGGGTAGAGGAAGACCAAAATAGAAACACAAGAGAAAGAGAGAGTGAGAGCTTCGATATACAATAAAAGTGAGAGCAATGGTGATGTTCAAGATGCAATGCGAAGGGGTTTTCTGAAATCAAAGTGAAAAAATTTTTCCTTTACAAAACACCCTCCACCTTTTTAAAAAATATTTCAAAGGGATGAATACGTATACGTCATGTGTCATTGTCAAAATATTGACAAAAATTTATCGTCAAAGACTTTTTTTTTTTTTTTACAAAGGTGATGACACAAGTTCAAGAGATAATAATTTGAATTTTAGGACAACTTATTCGAAAAAGGATAATAATCATAACTTTAGAACAACTTATTTGAAGAAAAAAAAAAAACCAGAAACATGGAAACATAATCAACAACTACCCTATCCTCCAAAATTTCAAACCAAAGACTCTCGAAACTCCACATAACAAGGTGTGTCATGACATTGAAACTAAAATAGACCTTTTTTTGTTGTTGTTGATTTAGACTTATTTGAGTACGCCGGAGTAATCATCAACAACAATTGAATGTTATTATCATATTTTTATTCTTTTAGAGTTCAGATTGAATAAAAGGCATGGGTGAATTTTTCAAATACACGTGCAAAAGTGATTTAAAATCACTTTCCGGTGTTTTATAAAAGTAATATTCACCATTATACCTGTTAACAACATGTCCATTGATAAATATTTGAATATTTAAATATAAAAATTATAAAAGAATAAAATAAATAGTCAATTTAGTACAAGTAATGATACGTTTTACTTTTAATAAAAAAGCACAATCTTATTACACAAATTTTAATTTTATTCAAGTTATATTAATGATTAGAGTAATTGAACCACTACTGCAAAAATGCTGATTAATGTCGGTTATTTTGGACTTTTAACGTCTATTACACAATCGACGTCATTACCGGTGACATCAATGGGACGTCGGACATCCATCCAATAGACGTCTATAATGACGTCAGTTAGTGCCATGACCGACATCACCAGACGTTGGTATAGGCCTAACCCGACGTTTAAAGGCACAATATAGACGTCGAACTACTCATTAACCGACGTCTAAAAGCACATAAAGACTTCGAACATGTCACTAACCGACGTCTAAGGTCACTATAGACGTCTGTTTTTGCATTAACCGATGTCTAATACAGTCGTTGTGTTTTAGTGCAGTTTTGTTCCTGTTTTTGGATAGCCTAGTAGCACACTCTGCCTTTGCTAGTTTCCCCAAAAAAAAAGCTTGCGCCTTTTGAATTTTCATGACATTTCGACCCAAAATCGAACCTGGGTTCTTACTTAGTTCCATTTGCAACCGCAAGAGAGAAAAGTTACGGTGAAACGATAACTAGGCAATGACCCAGGGTCGTTTTTGGGTCGAAACGCCACCAGAAATCCAAAAGACGTCGCTTTTTCTGGGAGGCACCTAGCAAAGGAAGAATATGGTACTACGTTACCCCAAGAAAGGAACAAAACTGCAATAAAACACAACACAAAGAAANCAAATTTTAATCAGTTGAACCAGAAAATAATCGATCAAAGACTGAACAAAGATTAAATGGTAATAATAAAAAAACACGCACCTGGGATGCAATGCTGCAAAAGAGAAAAAGGAGAGGTGCTGCAAGAGAAAAATGAGAGAAGGAAGACGATGATATCAGAAATTGCAATGCCGCGAAGAGTCTGCAGTTTATTTAAAATGAAATGGGGCGTCGGTTGCTCCAAAAACCGACATCTATAGTTACCTAGACGTTGGTTATCTAACTAATTCGACGACCAGATTAACATATAAGCTGACTTTTTGATTGCCCATTAGAAGTCGGTTTAAAAGGGAGTCGATGTCTAGGATGCTGAACCGATTGACGTTTCATTTCCTGTCAGGGATGTTGATGATAGTTGTGAAGGGGCGCCGACGTCTATAATAATTTAGACGTTAGTGCCCTTCTGGTGTTTGGTGAACATAATTAATTACAGGCACATAAACGCCGCTCCCCTTAAACACCAACGTCTAAATTGCAGAAATTTTTGTCTTCCCACCTTCCGGACAAGCCATAGACGTCTCTTTTTTACTACATGACGTCTAAGCGCCTGGGAATCAGGTGAAGAACATTAATTGCAGCCCACTGGACGTTGGCCCACCATTAAAACTGACGTCAATAGACTGTCTTCTCGCCTACCACTGGTCATTAGACGTCAGTTTACGGCAGAGCAGACGACGACAATATCATAGACATCGCCTTCCCTTGAAACTGACGTCTAGGTTACCAACTTATTTACGGTAATGCCATCGTCGACTCATACACGTCGGGCTTCCCTCGAACAGGCGTCTATTGAGTGACGTTAAACAACGTTTTTGCATTAGTGAACCCGTTTTTAATGTTTATTATTTTCATTAAAATAGAAGTTAATATTAATAGAAAAATAGAAAAATAAAAGGTTTCAATCAATACTAATTAAATATTAATATTAATTTTTTTAATAATAATATGATAATTAATAAATATCAAATATATTATTCTTTTTTATACTAAATAAAATATTTTTCTAATACTTATTATGTTGAACTAAATATTTACTCAAAGTTTTGAATATATTTAGACAGAAAATAAAATAGCGATATAACTTATTTTATAATTTTATTGTACCAACTGCCATAACAAAGCCGTTGAAATATAAAATTGTAGAAATGAAAACCCGGAATGTGAGATAAATGATATTTGTGAATTTGTCGGGCTTCTTAACCCGAAAAAATAAAATCTGTAACTACTTTATGCCTTTACCATAAATCAAATTAAGAAAATATAAAAATAGCAAAAGGTATCTTCTGTAAAAGGGCGTGTACTCATGTCAATAAACTTTATAAAAAAGAATATATATTTGACGAATAAGGAAAAGAAACTTTTACTTCTTCATAAATAAGTTTGCCATACTTGTTGAAGTAATGAATGAAGAGTTTAGTTTCTTTAAATAGAAATTAAGACTTAAATTTTATGTGCAAAAATTAAATATAATAAGAAATTTATTCCTTGAAATTATTCCACTTTAATATAATTTTCTGAAAAGAGATTTTAAAGAAACGCCGTACACGAAAACGGTCAAGTCAATTAATGAACGGAAAAAGTTGGAAAGATTCTTACCTTATCACAGGATAATGCTACTGAAATGTTTGATTTAATGGAAGCTAAATGTAGAACCGTAGAATCGCTTTTGCATAAACTTTTTGACGTGAAAAGTACCGAGAAACACGAACAAAACGCGCAACCAAACACGGAAACACCTAACTTATTTGTGTCTCTATATATTAATTAATATCCAGCACTGTATTTGAAAACAAAAAGGTAGGGATAATTTTTTTTTTAATTTTGTAGTTTTAAAATAAATAAATATATACGTTTAACGTATTTTTATTTAAAATTTAAATAATGTTCACTGTTTTATCTATTTGAAATTATATTTCCAACTTTGCATATGCATAAATAGTTTTTTGAAGAAATTAGGAAAATAATTTCCTAAAATAGTTTATATACCAAAAAATTAATTTAGGAAAGAAAGTTCATTTATTTATTTTTTTCTCCAATAAATATTTTAAGAAAAGTTGGCTGCCTTTCAGTTGTGCATTTATACAAACATTCACGACGCACTTTCTATCTATATTACCATTTTTTATATAACCATAATTACAATATTTAAAAATTATAGATTAATTACATAAAATACTTAAATATTATACTTTAATTTCACTAATAAAAAAATTTCTATTTGATATTTTTATCTACATTATTTCAAAAATAAACAAAGTCTACAAATCTCATCTCTTAATATTTCTAACTTAATACTAACACTATACTTGTAGTAAAATAGGTTATCTCCCTAATAACCATATATATACGCATTATTATATCATCCATTTAAAAGTATATAATCTTTTTTCCTATGACAAAACATTAAAACAATTATCACCATTCTATATAACCATGTTTTTCATTTATTTTTATATCAATTAATTAACTCATTACAAATTAAAAATTCTTCAAAACTAAACAATTAGAAACCAATTATGTCAAATTTGTCAAAAAAAAAAACAACAAGGAAATATCCCTTAAACAAGAAATTTCATTTGAGAGACCTTCTACATTTTAAATGTGAGTGCTCCTTCTTCAAATGGTGACTTATAGTACACACTGACTTTCATGTTTATAGTTGGAAGATGTTAAAGAAAAAAAAATATATATATATATAAGGGTTAGTGAAGAGAGGTGAGAAAAGAGAAAAGAATATGATATTATTCATCTCTGTAAAAGCAAGTAAAAATAATATATTTATACAAGAAAAAACGAAGAGAGTAACACTACTAAAACTAACATGCAAAAACTACATTGCTAAATAGCAGTATAGTTGAATAAGGCTGTTATGAGAGCACCCCGCGAGAGTGTATGTTAATCATGACCAACTTTGAACAAAGATTACTGAAGCTTTCAGGGAGGTAAATATTTAGTGAGAATGTCATCCCGTTGAAGATTTGAAGTGACATGAAGAAGATTTATTGACCCACTATTAAACTTTTATCTCATAATCACAAATATGAAAATCAATTTCAATATTTTTGCTATATTTATGAAAATCTCGACTCAAAACAATTTAGATAGTACATTTGTAAAATTTATATAAAATTAAAATATATTTTTATTTTATTATTCTATTTTATAATATTAAATATGAATCCAACTAAATACTCATATTTGAATTTAATCATGAGTAGTCTTTTTTAAGAGAAGACACAAACACTAATGAGTTATGAGCTTAATCATATAAGAACATCACTCTTTACCAAAAAAACTTAAAATAATAAATTAATGGATCTTTATATAATGTTTTACTTTATTATTTTTATCTAATGTAGGACTTATACTTAAGCTTGTATTCTCAAAAGGGTGTTGATCCCTTCACCTCCACGTTTTTTGCCCTCCACCTCCCCACACTTTTATCCTTTTTTATTTATTTATATTCCTATTATATCCTTAAGTAAAATTTATTTTTTAGGTTAATTTTAATTCCAATCTCCTATTGCACAAAACCTATTTTTTTCTCACGTTATACTTTTTGCTCTCTCTCTCGTTTCTGTTTCATTATGTTTATTGTTTTTTTTTAATTCTTTGTGCTCTCTTTCTTTCACTGTGAGGAATCGTTGGCTAGTGGTGGAAGGAAAGTTGCAATTGTGCAGAATTCGTCATCTTCGTGGTTGTGTTTGAAGGCGTGGTGGTTGCAGGATCCACTCTTAAAAATAGCCTAAACCTTTAAACGGATTTGATCATCCTTCAACAGATGTCAACATCTGTTTAAGGTCAAAACCAAAACTAACCTCTCGTAGACTGTTGACAAATTGGCAAGTGTACCAAATCGTTCAAGTAATAATAAAATGGTAAGTCCAAGTATCGTTTTCCCAAGAGACTCACGACACTAAATTGTTGTGCTTTCGCTTAACCTATCAAGACTATAAAAATAATATTTTGGAATTTTTCAATATAAAGTACAGAAAAATAAACATGAATGCAATTTGATCAATTGAGGTTAAACACAAAATTGGATGGATGGATGAAGATTAGAATATGAGATGAATATGTTATTGGGGTTAGATTTCACCTAATCACTCTCATGCATATAAGAATTTCTCTTCTTTATTAATGTTAATGTCACTCTCTAAAACACTTAATACCGCTGTCATCGGTAAGAAAGCCTATCCTTAACTACGAGTTCATACGATTCCTAGCATCCCTAATAATTAATTCTGAAGCACAGGATTGTGTATGCAACCAATCCTCATATTACCACATATTCCTATGTATAGGCAATACTACCTTTGGGAGAATTTCCCCAGTTCTAGATTTTCCCGTACGTCCCTATATCGACAAAATCAAGGATCATACCACCAAATGAGTTAAACGATGTATGCATTAAGCAAAGAGGAAAACTCTAACAATTAATGAAGTAAGCATATATCAATAAAAAGAATTGATTCAAATACAAGAGAGTTTAGNGGTTACATCTTTCCCNAGNAACAAATAAGATTAGTTCCCCATCGTCATGGAGAAACTAGGTGAAGAATGGAATGAAAGAGATAGAAACCCTAAAAAGGAGAAAAGGAGAGTTGTCACCATCTCCAAATCTAGCCCCAAAGGGGTGAAAAGTGTGTTTCTGTGCCTAAGCCATTAAAAGATACCAACCCTAAGACGTTTTGGCCTTTAAATA
>NC_028358.1:22872811-22874507 GCF_000741045.1 Vigna radiata var. radiata | reverse complement strand
TGAGTTTTGCTTGATTCTAAGCTCATTCCGAGTAGTAAAGGGTGTAATTTGGTCCAAATTGACATATGAAAATAATTGTTTTTCAACCTTCATCAACACCCCAAACTTAGAATTTTGCTTGTCCTCAAGCAAAACATAACAAAATAACACACAAAACAAAACTTGGCTTTATATTGTTTCATCCAAAGCCTCAACAATCCCAAGGTACATGACAAAACCACTCAATTCAATATCCTAAGTGAAATCCAAAATAAGATGCATGCATGCTTTCAATCCAGAGATTGCACAATAGATGTTCTACACTATGAATGATCAATCCACTAAGCAAAAATGTACTTATGAAAATTAACAAATCATACCAAGCAAGTGTTTCACTCAATCCCTCAAGTGTTTAAGGTAACACTCCATTCTCTATTGTTCACAAGTTACATGAAACAAAATTGCCAAGCATCTTAAACAATCAACATCTTTACATGCAAATGCAATCAAAAGGACTTTTTCAAGGCTTGTAATGAGGTTGGGTTAACAAGAAAAAATTGTTTTTCTAGAATGCAAAATCCTTGAGTCAAGAGAGCTAACAAAATATTCAACATTTACGCACAACTCTCTCACCAAAATTTCTCATTCCCAACTTCTTCCCTTTTCTTTTCTTTTTCATTGAGCTCATCTTCATGCTTTTCTTCTTTTCTTTTCTTTTTCTTATGAATTTTTCTTTTTACAACAATTGAGCTCAATGCCTTTCACTTGTTTTTCAATTTTCCCCTGTACAACCCCAACTTGAACCTTTTTATTACATACAATTAAGCTCATCCCAACTCAAGGTAAAGAATTTCAAAACAAGGGTTCACATACTGTTTAAGGCTAAGGTTCAAAAAGGGTAAAATATTTTCAAGCACTTTGGGTGAAAATTTGGCCAGAGAAGGGTTTTCAAAAATGGCCTTGATCATATGACATTCACATGCAATTCAATCGATCATCAAGATTAAGGCAATATCATCCATACTTTCCTGTGAACAATGCATACAACAATAAAAACTCTGGAGCTCAAAATCTCACACACATGCTTTCTCACACAAAATTCATTCATACACCCTGCCTAACATCATGACCACAATCGTAAATTCATTACACATCTATTTCCTAGATATCAACATGCATTACAACTCAATTCTCATCCATATCAAATAATCATCAAATAGCTCCATCATGCACATTAGTGAGTCAAACATTTTCAGAACAAGTATAAAGCCAAGAATACACACCAAAATTAAAATTCAACCTAATCTAGGAGTTTAAAATGCAAAAGTGTAAGAAGAAATCTAGGTTTCCTCCTAGTAGCGCTTGTTTAACGTCACGAGCCTGACCCAAACCTGGTTGGCACTTGTCAGTAAGTGCACTACCTTCCACCACCCATCAGTAGGTGTACCTTCCGGATATCCTTTAGTGGATACCTATATCTTCTAACATCCCCCAGTAGATGCTATCCCGGTAGCATTCATCNGTAAATGCTAATCTTTCTAATCTTCATTGGCATCCATCAGTAAATGCCATATCACCTAACATCCATCAGTAGATCTTGTAGAAGCATCCATCAGTAGATGCTATCATCACTACCATCAGAAGCAACGCATAACCCTAAAAAAAAAAAAAAACCAAATCAAATAAAATCAAATAAAATAAAAAAAATCAAATAAAA
>NC_028358.1:22859439-22865074 GCF_000741045.1 Vigna radiata var. radiata | reverse complement strand
TGTGTATGCAACCAATCCTCATATTACCACATATTCCTATGTATAGGCAATACTACCTTTGGGAGAATTTCCCCAGTTCTAGATTTTCCCGTACGTCCCNATATCGACAAAATCAAGGATCATACCACCAAATGAGTTAAANGATGTATGCATTAAGCAAAGAGGAAAACTCTAACAATTAATGAAGTAAGCATATATCAATAAAAAGAATTGATTCAAATACAAGAGAGTTTAGNGGTTACATCTTTCCCNAGNAACAAATAAGATTAGTTCCCCATCGTCATGGAGAANCTAGGTGAAGAATGGAATGAAAGAGATAGAAACCCTAAAAAGGAGAAAAGGAGAGTTGTCACCATCTCCAAATCTAGCCCCAAAGGGGTGAAAAGTGTGTTTCTGTGCCTAAGCCATTAAAAGATACCAACCCTAAGACGTTTTGGCCTTTAAATAGGGCATAAAAATGACATAAAACAAGTCCAGGCCCAAACAGATCATAAAAAATAACATAAAATAGGTCCAGACCCATCTGACAACTGCCCGGCGCCTAATTTCACAGCCGAGCGGTTTCCCTCAAGCCGCAGAACCGCCCGGCGCTACAGTCAACCGCCCGGCGCTGGTCAACTGCACTCTGGTCAACTTTTCAGCATTCCGGTCAACTGGTTGACTTTTCTGGTTGACCGGTTGACTTTTCTGGTTGACTTTTTTGCATTTTGTTTGACTTTTCTGCACTCCAACCATTTGATAATTCAACCATTCTTTCAAATCATTCCAAAACCCTTTATCATTGCCGCCGGGCGGTGCGTCGACTCTTCAAATCTTTATTTTTCTGCTCTTTTCTTGAGTCAACGACCTGTATCTTTAACTCCATTCTTTACTTTTCTCAAATTAGCTACAAAACAATGCAAAACAAGCATAAAATCGCTAAAAACAACTTTTGAGTCTCTTCAGACTCATTTATTGAGTTTTGCTTGATTCTAAGCTCATTCCGAGTAGTAAAGGGTGTAATTTGGTCCAAATTGACATATGAAAATAATTGTTTTTCAACCTTCATCATAGACCCGATGTAGAAGTGGAGCACCAACCACCGCAAGCCGCACCGCCGCACACCAATAGCACGCCACACTGCTGCCGCCGCACATACCGCTGCCGTCGCACACACCGCTGCCGCCGCACACACCGCCGCACCAACAAAAGAGAGGAATTGAGAGGAATTGTTGGGACTTGGGGTGGGGAAACGGATCTTGGAAAGTTACTTGGTTAAAAAACGTATCTGAAAGAGGGGATGAGAATGAGAGAGAAGAAGTGTTGCTGCTAGTTACTAAAATTGAAATTAGGGTTTCTGAGTTAAATTAGTTAAATAGGGGTAAAAGTAAAAAAGATAATAAAAAATAAAAAGGTTATTTTTGTAATAAAATAAGATGTAAAAAAAATTTAAGGAAGTGGAGGCTAGAACGTAGGGTAGGAGGGATCAACTCCCTTCTTAAAAGTAACCCCTGGCCCACGTTTGCAGATAAAAAAAATCCCTAGCTCCTTTTTTCTGATTGGCTGAGAGTGGGGCCCGCGTTAGCCCACGTTGTGAGGTGAGATGGGCTTGTGTGCTGTGTGTTGTGAGTTGATTGGCCGAGAAGGTTTGCTCTTGGTCTGTTGATCATTCTCGTGGCCTCATGATCTGACACTAGCAGACAATTAACTCTGTTTTTCCTCCTTTATTGCATGAGTAACGTGTACTTTTGGTTGAAGGGAGGAGAAAGTGGGTCCCAGTTTTGTGATTGGCCAAGAGGAGAAAAGTTTGGCTTGGTTAATTTGTTTTAGGAAAATTTTTCTTCAACAACGACATGTTGACAACAATTTGACAACGACAGGTGACGTTCTGTCATTTGTTGTCAAAAATGAATTTTTAAATTATTTAAAATGGCTTTTGAACGGCGTTTTTGGAAGAAGCAAATTTTTGAAAAGTTGTTCGCGCCTTCATCTCTTACGAAACGCTTTGCCTCTCTCTCTCACAAACGTTGCGAAGCGAACGCCCTTCATCTCTATCGAACCTTTCTCTCTCAATCTTTGTCCGCCACCGAAGTGGTGTTTCTTCACCGTTTATCGTTGGTGGTTGTTTGCAGGTATTCTATGGAGGAAGGCCTTTGTATTTGTCCGCATACACTCTGTCTGTTTGTCTCTCTCTCTCTCTCTCACAGCCCTAACGAAACGAAAGCCCTTCAAAGCTATCTAACCTTTCTCTCTCAATCTCTGTCCGCCACCTAAGTGATATTTGTTCACCGTTTTTTCGTTGGTCGTTGTTTGCAGGTATTTTGTGGAGGTCTGTCCGCATCGAAGTGTTGCGAGGAAGTGTCGACAGGGGCGACCGAAAGGAGACGTTTTTTTGCTTTCGACGTTGTTAATCGAAAGGTACTTTGTATGCTGTTTTGTTCGCTTTGTTTTGTTGGAGATTTTTTGGTGGGTTCTTGTTGGAGATGTTGATTTTTTCTATAAGAAGAGCATAACTTTGTTTACGAATTTATGATCTCTTCTTCCACCAACTTGTAAGAAAATATATTAATTGTTGATGAATTTGTTATTGCATGGTATAGAAGAATAATAAGATAGAAAGGAAAGGTGAAGTTGTTCTCTGGTTGTGTTTTCCCCTTTATTGTTTTTCCACTTTTTTTATGTGATTTGGTTATTGAGTTAAACTATGTTATGTGTTAAACTATGTTATGTATGTTTGAAAGATGATTGCACGATATCTGTGATTGTGTGGCGTGGTATGTTTACTTATGCCCTTTGTTCGGTGATTAAATGATCATAGGCAAATGCCAAGAGTGCTGAAATGAAGATATTGATGTTGTTATTGGAAAGTAATTTGTAATAGAAATAGAAATTATGTTGAAGTGAATATAATAGTTTTAATAATGTGATAGGCGAAATAGAAAAATGAATGCGTGCTGATACATTTACTATTGATTGTTTATGTATGGAAATAGAGAATTTGTGATTGTAGGTGGTTTAATATTTATTTATCTATTTTAGAATTTTTCATTGTAGGTGGTGTTGAGATTGTTCACAACACAAACTCTATATCAAACGGGTTTTTGATGATGACAACACACTGCTTAATAACAATACATATGTTCCAGTGCTACATGTTCAGTTGATGTGCTATACTGTTTTGAACAATACCTTTATTGAACATGTTTTGTTATTTTGGCATGGATGTTCCTATGATTGACTATGTGTTATATGTTTGGAACATGCTTGTATTGAAATGTGTGTTAAAATGATTTTGATTACATGTACGCATTTATGAAGAAAAGCTAACAAGTACTTTTATGAACTTATATTTGTTGTGACAAAGGTCCAGTTCAGTCGACTACAGTGGTAATGGAGTCGACTAAGCTAAAATCTTTGTACAGATTTTGTGCATGGTTACTTGATGAGATTTTGAGATGAAAAGAATTTCAAAGTGTTTTTTCATGAGTCAGTCGACAGTGTGAATCATTTATTCGACTATATTACTGTTATATTTAGAATTCTGTTTTGCCTACTTGCTCCAGCGGCTATATTTTCAAAAGTTAATTAGGATTAACTAACTGGGTCAACTGTCATAAATGTGCATTGATTTTGTTGACTAAGGAGCCTGTGTGTTGACTGTCTGTTATAACTGATTTAATATAGTCGGTAGTATTAGTAGGCTATTCGACTAAGACTGACATGAAAACTATAAATAGAAACAGAACACAAATTGTTCTGAGACTTTTGTGATCTAACATTTTCATTGTCCTGTTTCAGAGAAAGCTCTCAGTTTCAGAAGCTCCAAGAATTCTCCATGAAGACGGTGGTGATCTTTCTTGAGAGAGATTCAGATTGAGGAGTCAATTACGCTTACTGTTTGATCAACATCTGCACAAAGAAGGTGCTTCTAGTTTGATCTTGAAGGCTTGGCATCCTGTGAAGATTGTTGCATTTGACGAAAGGCTTGGCAACCTATGAAGTGTGTTTTGATAGGCTTGGCAACCTGTGAAGCGTGTTGTGATAGGCTTGGCATCCTGTGAAGAGTGCTGGTGACACGTTGAGGATTGTTCAATGTGAATGCAAATTGTACGAGAGGGGATTCTTGCTGCAATTTTGGTTTTTGTGTGCAGCTATATTTGGTTTTGGGTTAGAGAGGAGATTTATATTTTTGCGTGGTGCTTCTATAAATTCCTTGCTGTAAAAACCGCAACCATTATAGTGCATTTGCTTCCAAGGTTGGAAGGACACTGGATGTAGGCATTGTTGGCCGAACTACTATAAAAATCAGTGTTTGATTTTCTCTATCCCTACACTCTTTAAATTCAGTCAACTATACCTGTTTAACAGTCAGCTACGTTTTTCCGCTGCATTACATTTTCAATAACTTGCATTTCAAGGAAAGATCAAAAGCTTTGAATTTTCATACCAAGATTGCGAAAATATTTTAAATTTGAACTAACACCAATTCACCCCTCCTCTTGGTGTAAAACAAAGACAACCTGTTTCCTAACAGGTGGTTTAATATTTCACGGACGCCATTAGTTTAGTTGGAAGAGCAAATGGAATCCTCTAGAAGCAAAGTAAGTATAGTTTTGTCATTTTTGCTTTATTTGTTGTTTTGGAGCACTAAATTGAATGTTGTTAATTTGTACTATTTTACAGTGGCACTATCGAGCTTGGATGAATTCATCCTATAGTGTCCACATGAATACTTTATTACAATCGAGCCATGAGAGATGCATAGAGGAAACTCTTTTTAAGTGGTTGTTAGAAATTGTAGATCCTATAGAGCTAAACATGAAATTGTTGAAACAGATGGTTCGTCGATGGGTTCCCCACCATCAATCATTTAGAGTTAGGCAACAATTGGTTCCTTTTAATGTGGTGGGCATGGTCATGACTTTAAGGTTAGGAGTAGGGGGTTGGAGGTTCCTTTTGATGAATCAATTGTCGGTAAAGTTGGAGAACTGTTTAATTCAACCAAAACAAAATTGAAAGACATGATAAACATGTTTAATAACATTGTTGTTAATGATGATCTTGATGTAGATATCGTTTTTCATTTGTATATATTAGTTTGTTTTGTGGTGTTTTTTTCCCTAGGAAGGCAAAACATGTTTCTAACATGCCTTGTCTAATGTTAGATGATTTGGATACTTTGTGTAATTATGATTGGAGTAGTGCAATTGATGAGTCAATATTTTCTCGACTTCACTTAGTTTATTGTGCTAGAATTAATCAGGGAATTGTGCTTAAATGTCCAGTATTTTTCCATTTTTGCTGATTGTGCTTAATTTTATCGGAAATTCTAATTTTAATTAATTTGAATATTCTGAGCTTATTATTTTCATTATTGAGTGCAGGGAAAATTTGGAAATACAATTTGGGACATTTGGAGGTTAAATGAGGTGCAGCCACCACCAACTTGCAATTTATTTGCCCTGTAGAGGGATGTCTGTTGACAAATTGGCAAGTGTACCAAATCGTACAAGTAATATAAATGGTAAGACCAAGTATCGTTTTCCCAAGAGACCCGTATGGCTTCCTCGTTCGCGTGAATTAAAATAATAAGACTTGAGAAATGAAAATTTATAAATTGGGTTTGCGAGCAAAAAATATTAACATGCAAAATAAA
>NC_028358.1:22853465-22857331 GCF_000741045.1 Vigna radiata var. radiata | reverse complement strand
AAAACTCTGGAGCTCAAAATCTCACACACATGCTTCCTCACACAAAACTCATTCATACACCATGCCTAGCATCATGACCACAATCATAGATTCATTACAGATCTATTTCACAAAATATCAACATACATTACTACTCACTTCTCTTCCACATCAAATAATCATCAAGTAGATTCATCAAGCACATCAGGTGGTCCAACATTTTCAAAGCAAACAGTAAAGCCAAGAGTACACACCAAAAAAAATAAAACTTCGACCTATTCTATGAATTTAAAAAGAAACAAAATAAAAACAAATAAAAGAAAGAAAATACAAGTACAAGAAAGAAAAACTAAGTCCTGTCTATTGACATCCATCAGTAGATGTCTGCACTCAGCCCATGCTGTCATCGGAGTCCTCCTGACTCTCATCATCTGCGTCCTCAAAGTTCTCCTCCTCAGTGTTAGGAGCTCTAGCTGCTCCAAAACCACTACTCTGCGCCTGCTGCTCAGGCCATGCCATGGCTGTGTGAAACTCATCCATGGTCCACCTGTGTGCTGGTGGATGGTCATATAATCCAATGATCATTTCAGCTGTTATCACCTGCCCTCTACGAAGGGCCTCCATCCGAGCCTCCATCATGGACATATAAATGTCCCTCATCTGGAAGGGCTCCGCGTGCTGAGCTGGTACCTCATCGGGCAGATGCTCCTGCTGATCAGCAGCTCTCCTTCGTCGTCTCCTAGGTGCTACCCCTGCTGCAGCAGCTGCTCCAGCAACAGCACAAAACTGGTGGAAGTATGCCGCATCAATGGCATTCCTGAGTCTCTCAAATGGGGGAACTGCAGTGTTCACCCCAGCCTACTGGCACAGAAAAGTGATCAAAGATGGATGCCCCAATGGCATCCTGCTACTAATAGTCATAGCACAACTCCTAATCTCGTCTGCAATGATTTGGCCGACATTTACCTCCATCTGTCTCATTAAGCAGAAAATGAGACACACCCTGTGAATCGTGATATCTGAGATATGGGAGAATGGTTGGATGTTGGAATGTGTGAACGCCATCCAGATCTAGCTAATGGTGTCATATCCAATCGTCGAATTTTCACCGGCGCACCGCTGGCGTTAGTCTGGAAGTGTCTACCCAGAAGGCACACAACCTCCTCAATGTCAGTTACATCATTAAGCACGCCAGAATGAGTCGCATACTGGCATCGCTCCCCTGGCCACTCTGTTCCCAAGAAGCTGTTAATGGTGCCGGGGTCATAACTGATAATATGCCCCCTCACGAAGCTCCTAAATCTCCCAGCGTCCACTCTTCCTCTGGGTACCGCGTTGGTGTAAAACTCCTTCACCAAATCCACACTGGCAGGTGCTAGGTAAGTCGTCAGTTTCTCCCAATCTCTCCTCAGAATCTCCTCCTCAAACTCAGGAACCAAATCAGGTAAAAAGGAGGTTTTCCTCTCCATAAATAACCTCCTTTCTTGTACAGTAGCAAAGTGTTCCTTATGCTACTTAGAGAGGAACCTTTGAGAATCAAAATCTCTCGAGCCTTCAGGCATCTTCCTTTTGCCTGCAGTGTTTCTTGTCCGGCGCGATGCTGAAGCCATCTCTGTAACAAACACAATATACCACAAACCATAGAAATCCATTGTCAGGAATTAATCCATTAACAACTATTCAGATCCAGCACAATTTTCAACATGAGTACACAGATTTTCCCCCCATGCATAAAACAGAAAAGCACAAAAACACAGCATACCGCCCGACGGTACAGAGGCTTACCGCCCGGCGGTATGCATCCAGCTTGAATATCGCTCGGCGGCAGAGGCATACCGCCCGACGGTGAGGGGGTTTTCAAAATTTTTCCACAAAACACACCTAATCTCCACTCAACTACTAATCCCTAACATGAAATTCAATTCCAAACAGTTTACTTGGACCAAACCAGTTCCCAATTCAACAATTTGTGCAAAGAATCTCAAAGCCCTAAATTACCTAATTTCTAAAAATGCTCATCAAAATTTTCAAAATCAAGAACTTAACAATGGAAATTTTACAACTTACTTGAGTGGAGATATGAATGCTAGCAACAATTGCTTCAATAGATGATGGAAAACTCTAAATACACACTCCCACCAAGAAAAACCCAAAAATGAGCAAGAACAAAACCCTTTTTGTGAAAGGGTGTTGAGAAAGTGTATAAAAATCTCTCTAAAACCCTCTAGGAAGTGCAAATCTAAAGCAAGGAAGCAGGGAGACCGCTTGGCGACACTCAAAGGGGCAAGAAAAGTGAGGAAGTTTTGAAAATACCCAGCTTTTAAAGAGCTCGGGTTTTGTTGTCCGCCACCACCGCCTGGCGGCAAAGTGGTACCACTAGGCGATGGCTTAAAATTTTCCTTCCCTCTTTTCTTGCTTGCCTCTTTGTGGTTTCTCCTGGTGATTCCTGACCTATGCCCTAGATTTTCCAATCACAATATTTTCCTCACTCAAATGCATGTGCTCACACAGAAAGTAATAAACAAAATTTTGAAAAACGGAAACAAACAAAGAAATTCAAATAATGAACAAGCAGTTAAGAAAGTCTCCCCAAACACCCATCAGTAGGTGTCAAACTTCTTTGTGCTTAGTAACTCCTTCTTCTTCTTCTTTATGCTAAACCTCTTCAAGAAATTGATCATGCCAAGCACATGTTTCCATCCATCAATCATAGGAGCCTTGATCGCTAATCTCTCAAAGATCTCCTTGAAATCCTTAACCCTATTTTCCTTCCTAGGGTTGTTCTTATTATGAGGAAATGGTTCTTTACATGATTTTTTCTCTTTCCTCTCTTCCTCTTTCTCTTAATTTTTTCCTTCATTGACCTTATCTTTTTCTTTTTCCTCCTTTTCTTCATTTTCAATTTTTTTCTTTTTTTTCTTTTTCTTTTCTCAACCATGGCTTTTCCTACCTCATCTTTCTTCTCACTCTCATTCAAACCTCTTATTTTTATCTCTTCTATCTCTTCTATATTTTTCTCATCAATTACTTCTTTTGTTTTTGTTTCCTCTTCCAACATTTCTAACTCTTCTTCTTCTTTCTTTTCCTCACTGAGAACCTTATCNTGTGCACAAATAGTGGCTTGACATTCTTCTTTAGGGTTGACTTCAATATCAACCTTAATAATGCCCAAAGTCCTCAAGGCAT
Source organism: Vigna radiata var. radiata (assembly GCF_000741045.1). Lineage (NCBI taxonomy): Eukaryota > Viridiplantae > Streptophyta > Magnoliopsida > Fabales > Fabaceae > Vigna > Vigna radiata. The sequence continues at coordinate 22,854,166 of NC_028358.1, read as the reverse complement.
GAGAATGTTGTTCCTGCAATAAACGTGCTTGTTTTTCTCCCAAAGTTTCTTTGCAAACAGGAAATTGTTTTTGTGGTAAACGTTGTTGGGCTTCTCCCAACGTTTCTTTTGGTCCAGTGACTACGTACTGCCGCAAGAATTTTTTGACTTCCCCCAACGCTTCTTCTAGTACAGAGAACAATTCCTGCTGCAAACGTTCTTTAACTTCCCCTAAAGTTTCTTTTCGTGAGGAGGACTGATGCCCTAAGTAGTTTCGATATATATTTGCAAATAGATCTCCACAATGGTTGAAATCATTTTGGTAGAATTGAGTGCCCATATAATCGATTTCTTGTTTAAACTGCATTCTGTAATTGTTAGGCACAAAACCCTAGAAAACATTCATTAGAACAAAAATAAAAATGAACATAAAATCAAGTCAAACTCAATTAATCCACACTACTAAACAAATAAACCTCGAGTCCCCGGCAACGGCGCCAAAAACTTGTTGACAAATTGGCAAATGTACCAAATCGTACAAGTAATAAAAATGGTAAGACCAAGTATCGTTTTCCCAAGAGACTCGTATGGCTTCCTCGTTCGCGTGAATTAAAATAATAAGACTTAAGAAATGAAAATTTATAAATTGGGTTTGCGAGCAAAAAATATTAACATGCAAAATAAAGGTTGATTCAATTGACAAGTGAAAACAATGGATGAAT
>NC_028358.1:22840548-22852965 GCF_000741045.1 Vigna radiata var. radiata | reverse complement strand
ATAATCAATAGTTTCAATAAGAGAGAGTATCAAAAGATTACATTGAATTCCCCAACAACAATAGGGTTTAGTTTACCATAGACATGGTGAAACTAGATGAAAAATGGAAGAAGAATGAAAGAGCAAACCCTAGAAAAGATGAAAAGGAGCCTAAGCATCCAAGATATCCTCTCCAGAGAGCAAAATTAGGTCTGGCCGTTCTCCCCTGTCAAAAGAATGACTCTGAATTCGTAATAGGGGTATTTATAGGTGAGGAGTGCGTCGAAAACAAGCCCAAGTCCATCGAGCCACCGCCGGGCGGTTTAAGTCTGCGGCCCAGCGGTTTCCCATAACCTGCCGCCACCGCCCGGCGGCAATCGCCACCGCCCGGCGGTTTCCCTCAGTGCCCATTTCCATGCTTACTTCTCGTCCTGGACCGCCCAGTGGTTTAAGTGTGCTGTTGGGCAGTGCGTCGACTCTTCAAATCTTCATTTTTTTGCTCTCTTCTCGAGTCAACAACCTGTATCTTTAACTCCATTTCCACTTTTCTCAAATTAGCTACAAAACAATGCAAAATAAGCATAAAATNGCTAAAAACAACTTTTGACTCTCTCCAGACTCATTTATTGAGTTTTGCTTGATTCTGAGCTGATTCCGAGTAGTAAAGGTTATAATTTGGTCCATATTGACATATGAAAATCACTGTTTTTCAACCTTCATCAATGTCATTACAACATAAATATGGAGCATGAGCTGAATTAATTTGGACTGAAAAGAAATGGAAATTGGGCCCAAAACATCAGCAAAATAAAAAGGCAGCAACCAAAGCAACTCAAGTCCACGACCCACAATGGAGAAAGGGGTGCGAACAGCAAAGGGCGCATGTGCACGGCCTGGAAATTTGAATTTTGGAGGTGCCACGATCCACACATAAAAATGCTGCAGCACGTGATTAACAGGCTTTCATGTAACCTTCACATAATCCACAAGCAAGCGGTGCACGAAAGTTGTCCAGTTGCTTGGGAGAATGAAGGTTCAGAAGCTCACGGTTTGCACTCTTCTTCACGGCCCAACATTTGAAGGCAACACGGCCCAATGAGCATGCGTCCTGCAGCGTGGAAAAAGAAAAGCGAAGTGCAAATGCTGCCATGAGAATGAAAGGCACATCATAGATCAAAAGGTGCAGCAGCCCATATTAACTTTCCACGTCCAGCGGGCTTCAACAATTTTAGCATCCATCTGCCACCCGAGGACTTTAATTGGAAAGAAAAGAAAAGATCCAGCAAGACACGGGCTACATCTAGTAAAAAAAGAAAGCAGTGTAGCAGTAGCTTGTGTCCAGCAGATTGCTGCTCGCACCTCCACGCTGTCTTCAATTGGAATGAGCTAAAGAAAGCGCAGCTGCACAACCCAATTTGAAACGCACACAGAAAAGTCATGGACAGTCCAGCAGCTTGGCACATGGACAACAACACTTTGGAGAAAACTGGTGCAACCTTCACGGTCCAATAAGGTATGACCAATGGGAGGTGTGTGCTTAAAAAAAAAGGAAGTGCAACCCAGCAACTTAGGAGTCCCTGCTGCATTCAACAACCTCCACTTCCCTGCAGCTTCGGCCCAAGTACAACAACTTTGAAGGAGGACTCAGCACGACAGCAGCGTCCAAAATAACACGACCCAAATGAATGAAGTCCAACAAGCTTGGTAATCACGTGACTTAGCATCCAGCAAGGAGGGTTTTGTTTTGTTGGAATAAAAGGGAGCAAAGCCATCACACACTTCTCGGAGAGCACATCACTTGGAGGAGAAATGGAGGGTAATGTGGGGTAGAAAGCGTTGCTGCAGCTGGTGTCACAGTCTGGGTACTCTTGGTCACGACCTGCAACGAGATCCACAATGTGAGCTCACGGTGCTACACGCTAGATGGGACTGGAAGCAGCTGCGTGGCTTTCATTTTCTTTAGAATAGAACACACGGACACTCACTTTGCTAGAAAAGGCGCTGCATTTATTTAGCTCAAGTTTTTTTTAGTGCAATTTCCGTGATGATCTGCACCTCATTGTTCAATTACTTTCACCTTAATCATTTCCTTTCAATATTAGATGTGTTTACTACTTCATTTAATTTTTCTGTTCAAGCGCTTTTAAATTTATTATTTCCGTGAAGAAATGGAGTTGGGCACGGTGTCTTTCATTAGTTGGGTTAAGCATTATTTTCTTTAATTCTCGTTGCATTGTGCGTATGTGCTAAGGCCATTTACATTTATGATATGTGCATTTAATTGTTTAGCTCAACGTTGCATTTTAAATTGGTTCAAGCACTTTTAGATTTCATTTTAATGTTGTCTGTTTTGTTTGATTGTTTTAATTTAATTATGATGTTAGCTTAGGTTAGTCGGGTTGGTCACTAATAAAATTGCTTTGTTTCCTTGAGATTTCTTGGACTATTCTTGTGGTTATTCTGCTCTGCATGGCTTTCTATGAAGTCTTATTGTGTTCTTGCAATGGGTATAGGCTTAATTGCCATATTGGTGATTGCATCTTCGCTCAGTTGATCAATCTGTATAGAACATATCGGATGGAATAGGTGTATTGCGTTCGCTTAGTACACGATTATGATAGCATGATTAACCTTCGCTTAGTTGGTTAGCTGTGATGGATTAGAGGTTAGAGTAGTTTATTCATGAGAACTTAGGCAACAAATGTATTAGTTCAGAGGTGAGAACGTAATGATCATCATCCTCATAATGTGTAACCAGCTCCCAATTAGTCGGAGGATGAGTCATATTGTTCTCAACATAGAAATCAACAGGAGAATCATAATCAGAGTAACATGAAGGAGTAGAATCATAGTCATAGGCACAGGTAGAAGAAGCAGTATTCACAAAATCAAAATAGGTAGACATATAAAAAGAAAGGGGAAAAGAAGAATGAAAATGCTAAAAATTACAAAACAACAAACACAACACAATTAAACATGCGACACACAATAACGAAGACACAAAACAGAACATCACATTCACAACACCAGACAAAACACAACATGCACTAACACAACAAAAGACCTAAAACCGAACCGTTGGTACCCGGCAACAGCGCCAAAATTTGATGGGTGTTGTAACCCATGCAAATTTAATGTGCATAAAGAATGCAGTATAGACTAGGAAGTGACTCCTAGGTCGTCTCTCAAGGACAAAACTGTGGTTCGAGAATCAGGTCAAACACGAAGGGGGTTTTGTAAAAGGTTTTGTGAATGCAGACGAATTAAATTAAAACACAGATGTAAACATAAATGTAAACACAGATGTAAACAAAAATGTAAAAATGGAATCAAATACAGAATAAAAACGGTTGGTCATTAACTCAATCACTATGCTTCCAATAACAGATTACGACAAGTACAAACTACTCTAATCCAAATCCGACACGAATCACCCAACTAAGCAAAGGCTAATTCGGTCTTTGGTGAAGGTTGAAAAACAGTTATTTTCATATGTCAATTTGGGCCAAATCACACCATTTACTACTCGGAATGAGCTTAGAATCAAACAAAACTCAATAAATGAGTCTGGAGAGAGTCAAAAGTTGTTTTTAGCGATTTTATGCTTATTTTGCATTGTTTTGTAGCTAATTTGAGAAAGTGAAGAATGGAGTTGAAGATGAAGGTCTTAGACTCAAGAAAAGGAAAGAAAGGTTGAAGATCAAACGGTTGCAGTGCAGAAAAGTCAACCAGAATGCAGAAAAGTCAACCAGTCAACCAGAAAAGTCAACCAGTAAACCAGGAAAAGTTGACCAAACCGCCGGGCGGTTGACCAGAGCGCCGGGCGGTTCTGCGGCTTGAGGCAAACCATCGCGAGGCTATTTTTGGCCCCGGGCGGTTGTCAGATGGGCCTGGGCTTGAATTTTGTTACTTTTCTTGGTTATAAATAGCCCTAGTGCGAGTTTAGATGCATTCTTTTGACAGGGGAGAACGGCCAGACCTAATTTTGCTCTCTGGAGAGGATCTCTTGGATGCTTAGGCTCCTTTTCATCTTATCTAGGGTTTGCTTTTCCATTCTTCTTCCATTTTTCATCTAGTTTAACCATGACTATGGTGAACTAAACCCTATTGTTGTTGGGGGAAACAATGTAATCTTTTGATACTCTCTCTTATTGAATCTCTTGATTATTTATATGGTCTCCATATGTTTTGATTGATTATTGTTGGGTTATCATCTTTGCTTAAGGCCTTTATCGTTTAACTCATTCGGTATATTGATGTTTATCTTTATTGACATGGGGACGTGAAATAATGACATGAACTGGTGAGTAATCTCTTGATTTTGCAATACCACCTAGGGATAGGGGTAGGACGATCAATTGCGCTAACTTCTGTTTATAATGCGGTATTAATTACTAGGGGAGGCTAGGGATAGCAAGCCAGTAGTTAATATTAGACCCTTTTCACCGAGGGATCGGGTTAAGGGGAGGCTAAGAAAGTCGCATAACAATTAATCAATCTAATATTCAAGGGTAGTATGTAAGAGAGAGCGGAATAGATGAAATTGTAAACCCCCAACAACATCCATTCCTCCATTGTTTTCGTTTGTCAATTGAATCAACTTTATTTTTGCATGTTAATATTTTTGTTCTCAAATCCAATTTATTAATTTTTATTTTTCAAGTCTTTTTATTTTAATTCACGCGAACGAGAAAGCCATACGAGTCTCTTGGGAAAAACGATACTTGGTATTACCATTTATATTACTTGTACGATTTGGTACACTTGCGAATTTGTCAACAGTCTTCAAAATTGCAAACTAAGTGAATGTAATGCACAAATCTAATCAGTCATGCACTGTATAGTCTAATCAACTAAGCGAAGATTTAACACTGATTAGGCAACTAAGCGTATATCTAATCGCAAGCACACAAGAGATTAAATATTGAACCAAATTAGAGTAGCAGTATGACAATTAAAGTGTAAGCAGGTGAATGCCCACATAGACATTTGGAGAGGTTCCAATGAATTTGCTCTGTAATGAAACCTTCACATGTCCCTGATGATCACATTTTCTTAAGGGCGTTCCCGCATTCAATAGAAGAAGTAACATGGGGATGGCTTTATTATCTTCATCAAGAATTCAAGGCCAATTGGGAAGATCTTAAGCATCTGTTTTTGGAAAGATTCTGCCCTACTCAGCATCATTTTGATTCATATAGCAACAATCCTGGGTGGAATGATCCTAACCTAGGATGGTATGGTACTTCACAGCATGAATATCAAGAACCACCATTCCAGAATGCTTGTATGCCTCCACCAGTCCAGGAACCACAACAGTTACAATTTCATGAGCCTGCCCAGTCTTCATCCACTGCTGATAGGAATTTGGAAAGCAAGCTTGATTCTCTTTTGAGTTTGGTGACACAGCTGGCATCCAACCAGAGACCAACACCTCCATATGCATCTGTAGCACGACTGTGTGCTATATGTCCTTCCAGTGACCACTATACAGATGCATGTCCTTCTTTGCAGCACCCTGTTGCTCGTCATGCGCCTCAAGCTTATGCTTCAAACATCTATAATAACAGACAACCACAACAGCAAAATCAGAGGCAACAACAACAGCAAGAGGCACCTGCCCAACCAACTGCTCAACCTTATACTTCTTCTGAGCCTACATTGAATGAGTTGTGGGGGCAGATGACCACGCAGTTCTTTGAGGAACAGTCTCAAGTTTTAGAGGGATCACCATTTCAGACTGTCCAGGTCCTTGATGATGTTAGTGCCATTCGCATAAGAGATGGAGAGTAGAGCCACAAGCTTACTACTGCGCCATCTACTTTCCCACCCTCCTATGCCCCCCTCTTGCACTTGAGGATGCAGTTTCTCATTCTACTGTTATTGGTGAAATGAATCATGAATCAACACAGGTTTTCTCTAAACTTGAAAACCTACTTACTTTTCCTGAGCTGTTTATGCATTCAAATATTCTCGATTCTCCTGCAGATTCCCATGTTAGTGCTGATTTTGATATAGAAACTGTGAAAACTGAAGATGTTATAGACTTGGGATTAAATTTTGACCTTTCGCAGTTTTTTTAAAATTTTAAATGTAGTTGTGAAGTTGGTTCTTGCTCTGTTTGTGTTGAAATCAATTATGTGATACAACCAACTTCCAACTTTATGATGGGTGATACTAACTGTGAGTCTGATGAAAATGTTGAGGAACAAGCAGATATAAGCAACACATTTCAGATAGGTAGTCCATCTTCACCTTCCACCACTATACCAATCTTCAGGGAAGTGGAGGTAAACATACCTCAAATTGATTATGTTGTTGATGATTATGCAGTTGATAGGTATGTTGATGATTGTATTGTTGATGAGCATGATTTTCATTCTCCCTGTTTGCATGATGAGAACCACTTTTTGTTATCACATTTGAATGTTTGTTCTCCATGCACTGAAAATGAATCTTAGCCTGTTGTTGATATTGTTTCTACATTTGATTTTGATTCATGTTCTGAGGATATATCTGAGGGTCAGCTTGTTACACTAGGATTGGGTGTTATACCCCTGCATATCATTTCTTTGGAGCCACATTGCACTAAGCATGTTGTAAGAGGTACACATGAATTTGACCAACACATACCCATGGTGGAAGATAAGGGTGCCAGTATACACAATAGTTTGAAGATTAATAGGCACCAGCTGAACCCGCTCATCAACAATCACTTCTTCTTAGATCCAGCTGTGGAGAACATCTCCCTACTTGATCAAATTTGGAGACTAAAGCAGTTCCTCCTCAAGACTTCCTTGCTGAATCCAATGATGGAAGACATCTCCCTGCAAGTCCAAAATTGGCAACCTCCACCATGACTCAGGGGAGTTTCCTTTTTCCTCCTCCCCCTTTCCTCACTTTTATTGCACTTGTCTTTGATCTGTGTACTGTTCTAATTACTGATCTTATGCTTGTGACACATTGAGGACACTGTGTAGTTTAAGTGTGGTCTATTGGGGGAGATTTCTATTTTCTTTGATTAGTTTTTTGTTTTCTGAGTTAAATTTTTTTGTTTTCTAGGTAGTTTTTGTTTAGTCTTGTGTACAGTTTTGCATGTTTCTCTTGATTTCTGAACTTTGTTTAGGTTGTCAGTTTTTCCTTCACTTCATTGATACTCTGATTAGTTTGAAATCCATGCTTTTCTTTGCTTGGAAATATGATTATGATGTTTGAGAGGGTGATTGATTGTGACAAAAAAATACCCTGTGTGAGAATTGAGCCACTTTATGCTCTTTCTTGTGTGATATGTCTCTTGATTGCTTGCACATATGCATTGGCTTGACTGTTATTGCTAATTCTTGATTGATATGCATGTTTGAAAATGATAAAGGCAATTTTGTTCTTGAGCCTCTCTGGCCGAATAAGGTTACCTTGCTCTATTTCTTTGATAACCCCCTTTGAGCCTATACTTTCCCCATTTTTGTTTTTTGAAGCTCATACACTAGTCCTAACTGAAAAACCATGATTACCTTAACCTTAGGGAATTTTGGAGCTTTGGAAGTGTTTTGGGAACAAGTGTGGTCTCCCTGGGGATTCAGGTGAATTGGATAGTTGGTTCCTCTTCTTGTTTTGTTTTTGTATATATGTTGTGTATCTTGTCTCTTGAAGTTGTGTTCTGAAAAGAGAGATCAGAAAAGAGACAAGATGAAAAAAAAGAAAAAAAAATATAGAAAAATGAGAAAAAAAAATTGTGAATAATGGAGTCAAGAAGAGGATTAACTTAGAGGTTTTGGGTGTGATTTGATTGTATTTTCACTTGTTCCCCATTGCTCCTCTATTCTTTTTGGTTTGTAGCTTCTTATCCATATTTATCCTCCTTTTTCCTTAGCCCCATTGCATCCATAAAAGACCTTTTGATTTGAACATGCATATGTTTTTGAGTGTTGATATTAGAGGCTTGCCCAGTCTGTTTGTGTTTGCTTTCTTGAGTGCATTCAGTTGAAATTGTTTACCCTAGACACTCGAGAGAAACATTGATAGTGTGCATCTGTGAGGTTTTGTTACTTTTGATTCACCTCTTGCGCTGACTAATCCTTTTTCCATGCTTGGAATTGCTTGGATGACTTCATGAGTATCTGCTTTCTCTGATTTTGTGTTGGATGTTGTCTACTTCTTTTTTTTTTTGTTAAAATTTCTTGAGGACTCTGTAATTTTGCTTCTGCCCATGTGAGTCTTTTTCTGTGAGTTGAGTCTGTGTCACTTCTCTGAAGTCTTTTGAACTATTCCTTGATTTGCATCTTGATTTTGCTCAGGAATGCAAAAGACTAAGTGTGGTCTATTTTGATGAGTCAATATTTTCTCGACTTCACTTAGTTTATTGTGCTAGAATTAATCAGGAAATTGTGCGTAAATGTCCAATATTTTTCTGTTTTTGCTGATTATGCTTAATTTGATCGGAAATTCTAATTTTAATTAATTTGAAGGCAACACGGCCTAATGAGCATGCGTCCTGTAGCGTGGAAAAAAAAGTGAAGTGCAGATGTTGCCACGAGAATGAAAGGCACATGATGGATCAAAAGGTGCAGTAGCCCATATTAACTTTCCTCGTCCAGCAGGCTTCAACAATTTTAGCATCCAACTGCCAAGAAAAGATCCAGAAGGACACAGGCTGCATCGAATAAAAAAAGCATGCGGTGCAGCAGTAGCTTGTGTCCAGCAGTAGCTTGTGTCCAGCAGATTGCTGCCCACACCTCCATGTTGTCTTCAATTGGAATGAGCTAAAGAAAGCGCAGCTGCACGACCCAATTTGAAACGCACACAGCAAAGCCATGGACAGTCCAATAGCTTGACACATGGACAACAACACTTTGGAGAAAACTGGTGCAACCTTCGCGGTCCAATAAGGTGTGAGCAATGAGAGGTGTGTGCTTGAAAAAAAAGGAAGTTCAACCCAACAACTTAGGAGTCCACACTACATTCAGCAACCTCCACTTCCCTACAGCTTCGGCCCAAGTACAACAACTTTGAAGGAGGACTCAGCACGACAGCAACATCCAACACAGCACGACCCAAATGAATGAAGTCCAGCAAGCTTGGTAGTAACGTGACTTAGCATCCAGCAAGGAGGGTTTCGTTTTGTTGGAATAAAAGGGAGTATAGTCGTCACACACTTCTCGGGCAGCATATCACTTGGAGGAGAAATGGAGGGTGATGTGGGGTAGAAAGCACTGCTGCAGCTGGTGTCACGGTCCGAGTGCTCTTGGTCACGGCCTGCAAAGAGATCCACAATGTGAGCTCACGGTGCTGCACGCTGGATGGGACTAGAAGCAGCTATGTGGCTTTAATTTTCTTTAGAATAGAACACACGGACACTCATTTTGCTGGAAAAGGCACTGCATTTATTTAGCTCTAGTTGTTTTTAGTGCAATTTTCGTGATGATGTGCACCTCATTGTTCAATTACTTTCAGCTTAATCATTGCCTTTCAATATTAGATGTGTTTACTACTTCATTTAATTTTTCTGTTCAAGCGATTTTAAATTTATTATTTCCGTGAAGAAATGGAGTTGGGCACGGTGTCTTTCATTAGTTGGCTTAAGCATTATTTTCTTTAATTCTCGTTGCATTGTGCTTATGTGCTAAGGCCATTTACATTTATGATATGTGCATTTAATTGTTTAGCTCAACTTTGCATTTTAAATTGGTTCAAGCACTTTTAGCTTTTATTTTAATGTTGTCTGTTCTGTTTGATTGTATTAATTTAATTGTGATGTTAGCTTCGTACGCGATTATGATAGCATGATTAACTTTCGCTTAGTCGGTTAGTTGTGCTGGATTAGAGGTTAGAGTGGTTTATTCATGAGACTCTTACACTTTAATTGTCATACTGCTGCGCTGATTTAGCTCAATATTTAATCTCTTGTGTGCTTGCAATTAGGTATACGCTTAGTTGCCTAATCGGTGTTAAATCTTCACTTAGTTGATTAGACTGTACGGTGCATGACTAATTAGATTTGTGCATTGCATTCGCTTAGTTGGCAATTTTGAAGACCGAATTAGCCTTCGCTTAGTTGGGTGATTCGTGTTGGATTTAGATTAGAGTAGTCTGTACTTGTCGTTAATCTATGATTGGAAGCATAGTGATTGAGTTAATGACTAACCGTTTTTATTCTGTATTTGATTTTGTTTTTACATTTCTGTCTACATCTGTGTTTATATTATATGTTTGCATCTGTGTTTTAATTTAACTCATCTGCATTCACAAAACCTTTTACAACCCCCCCCTTCGTGTTTGACCTGATTCTCGAACCACAGTTTGGTCCTTGAGAGACGACCTAGGAGTCACTTCCTAGTCTATATTGCATTCTTTATGCATATTAAATTTGCATGGGGTGCGACACCCATCAGCGATACATACATATCTTGTACACAGTCTGCACATATGTAATAAGAAATTATTCACTGGAGAGATTGCTGATTCTTTAAGCATAAGTGGCGCAGTTGTTGTTTTACAGGTATGATTCATTTTTCTTGTTTGTTGTATTTAGCCAATTCATTAACTCAATTGATCGTAAGAAGTTTTTTCATTACTTTTTTTCGTTTTCATTGTAGCTTTGGGTGTATGAACGCCTTCGTTTGCATGATAATAATTCTCGCAAGGTGTTTCTGCGGCTTCGGCGATTTCGTTCGTTAAATTATGGCACCAAAGAAATAGATGTTTTGTTTAAGAAAGGTGAGGTAAGTAACTTTTTGAACATTAAATATTTTAGTATTTTTTGATCTGTAGAGTTGTTATTTGAATGAGGTAATTAATTTTGATTTTGATAAGTACATTTTGATTAGTACCTTTCATCCACTGATCAGCAAAGTCTCATCATCCGTGGTGCATTGAATATGGATGGGGTGGCAAGGAGTGGAGGTTGCAACCGTGAAGAAGAAGCACCTGAAAAAGGTGAAGAAAGTTGTCCATCTGAAGTTGTTGCAGCTGTGGAAAAAATTACAAGAAGCAACCACAAAATAAGAAGTCTAAGAGATGAAATTGTTGTTGTTAGGAAAGAACTTAGTGACCTAAGGGCTTCTCAAAATGTTGAACAATATCCTTGCGGTCATGAAGTTGTTGTTGCTGTTGAGGTTGAAGGGAATGAATTTGCTAGAGGTGACGCACATGAGGAAGTTGCAGTTGAAGAACGTGGTGTTGATGTTGAGGGTGAGGGGAATGGATTTGCTACATGTGACGCACATGAAGAAGTTGCAGTTGATGAACCAAGTGTTGATGTTGAGGGTGAGGGGAATGAATTTGGTAGAGGTGACAGAGATGAAGAAGCTACAGTTCACCAACCTACTGATGAACCTACTGAAGAACAAGGTGTACCCCTACAGCATCCACCAGGTTTCATTGACATTGCAGATGATGATGCTGATGAAGTAAATTCCCATGTTGAACCGATGTTCGTAGAGCCTTTGACTACTTTTGTTGGTGATCTAAGAACAACGGTTGATGTGGATCGGTTGTACTACATTGTGACACGAAAAGACATTGTACGGAGGTAAGATAAGATTTTTTTTTTTTTGTTATCAGTTGATAACTGTCTAAAAACCGTTATTTTCATGCTTAAATTTGATATTAAAACACACCCTTTGTGGCTTACAATGAGCTTAAAATCAAGTAAAATAGTTACTTGAGTCATTGAGAGTCAAAAGTTGGTTATAGAGGTATTATGCTCGGTTTTATATTATTTTGCAGGGTTTTGAGGTGATTTGAAGATGGAAGTGAAGTAAGGTGGATTTGTGCTCGTGTAAGATGAAGAAAAAGGATGAAAAGAAGAGCCAAAGGAACCGCTGAGCGGTCAAACAGGGCGCTGAGCAGTTGAACGATTAAAGGCAAACCGCTGAGCGGTTAAATGAGGTTTTGAGCGGTTGTCTGCTGGGCTTGGGCTTAAATTCTGTTATTTTTATGTGTTATAAAGAGCCCTAGTACGACTTGAAACCTGAATCTTTGGTAGAGGGAAACGTCCACAACAGCTCTACACACCTTGGAGGTCGTTCTTTGGATGCTTAGGCTCCAAACTACTAAATCTAGGGTTTTTTGTTAAGTCTCTAGCAAGTGTACCAGATCGTTATCAAGTAATATAAATGGGTAAGTCCAAGTATCGTTTTCCAAAGGACTCTTAGGCCTTACTTTTCATGTAAATTAATTGTGTAAGTGATGAGCTGTCGTTGAAGCTATCAAATTAATACTACTTTTCAAGGTAACTTCAGTATTGCCTAGTAGTATTGAAGAAAGTAGATAGGGCTGAAGTAACCCTAAGTCGTCTCCCAACGAATACAGAATTGCTTTCGAATATCTGATTCTTATGAATGTTATGCAATGCTTATGAGTAATGATTAAAAGTGAGAATATTTAAAGAATGTTATAAAACAAAGAGGAAACAATTATAAAGAAACAGGCTATTCCACT
>NC_028358.1:22838161-22840353 GCF_000741045.1 Vigna radiata var. radiata | reverse complement strand
TCTCAATCAAATGCAAGACCTTTCTAGATTATTCACAATAAATTCAACCAAAGTACATTCTCAATCAATTTTATTATGTTTAATCATGTCCATTCTTAAATCTCTTTACCAAATTAAAAGTTAATCAATCAAAGTAAATTCTCAATTGATTATAGTTGAAATTATTACTACCAACCAAAGTACATTCTCAATTGATAGTAAAAATCACTTAATCATATGAAAGTTCCTAAATTAAATCAAAGTAGATTCTTAATTAAACCTAGAAACCCTAGAACTCATACAATTAATATGCATGTAGATTCAAACACATAATGATGCAAAATCTTTGNTTTTAATATGATAGAGAGATGAAAGACATAGAGAGAGATCAACTTAAATCAATAATCAAAATAAACAATTGCATTAATTCACTTAACCTCAGAATCCATAATGAAATTACAGCAGAATAGCCCTAGGAGCTTAGTTCTCCATGAATGGAGTGAAACACAATGAAAGAAAAGTGAAAGGAGTGGTGGATGAATGAATGAATGAATGATATCCCNTTCTGCCTCCCTGGGTCTCTNTATATAGGCTTGATTGGGCTTGGACTCTGAATATTNAGTTGATAGAATTTTTTATCTTATATCTTCCAAATAACTAAAAGATTTNGATAATTACAATATTATTTGGAAGATATTTTCTGTTGATATTCCCAAATTAATTTAATTCAACAACTGAATTTATCTTTTAACTTTTCTGACTTTCCATAATTGCACAAATACCCTGAACTTTCTTCTATCTGTACTTTAGCCCCAACTGAATTTTCAAAAATTGCAACAGATTCCCCTGTTGACCAGCATTGACCAGAGAGGTCGCACCCAATCAGAACCTGCCACGTGTCCGCCCTCATTCTTACCCAAAAATTAGGGTTTCCAGATTGCTGATGGTTTGCGCCGTGAATTCGAAGTTTTGCCTCCACTTCTTCCTCGCTGCTGCACAATTAGAAACGATGAAGGAGTCGTCCGAAAGGAAACTTCTATTCTGTCTCGCCATCTTTTGCCAGTTTGCTTTGCAGGTTGAATCACGAGGAAGCTTAAGGGAGGTTTCGCCATGTTGTTCGATGGTCGAAGGAGAGGATGATTCGAACAACGGCAGTTCTCGACGGTGATTTATGTGGTTGTTTCTGGTTGCAGGTCTCGCAAATGGAGATGGCTCTCGCCGATGGTGGTGGCGCGGCGGCCATGGTGCGATTTGGGTTTCTCACGGTGGCGGAGATGCAGATCTGTGTTTCTCGTTCGCAAGAACTTAGTGTGCGTTTCGATGATGATGACCGAACTGCAATGGAGGTGGAATCACGATCTGGTAGTTGAAGAACACTATGAATTCACGCTTCTCTTCATGGTTCTGTCCTGGAGTTTTTCTTGAATGCAGGTTTGCTAGCAATTTGTGAAGAAGGTGGTCGTGGTGACGCTGCTCTGTTGCGCGGAGATTGATGGTGGCCATGGAAGAAGATCGATTCACCACTATTGATGGCGCGACGATGATGGCGGTGGTTGCTGTGCGATGGCGGCATGGTGACGGCATCGAAGAAGACGAAGTGGCCGGCGGCTAGGGTTTTTGAATTGGGAATTAGGGTTTCTGGGAAGATGATGATGACGTGGCAAGTGCGGTGTTGTGGCAGTACCCGATTGGTTCATTTGGTGTGTAGAGGATTAATGACATGGCAGCTTCTCAATGGTCAGATCTGTGTGTGGAGAGTTTGGACAAGTGGCATGATCTGGTGAAGTCTGACTAGTTAGTGGTAGGAGGGGTATGGGTAGGAAAATTTAAGGGTGTAGAAGAGAATAGGGTTACTGTTTGGCTTAGTGTTGGGCCAGGTTTAGAAAAGAGGGGTGCATGTAGGGAAATCTAGGGGTGCAAGGGTAAAAACTGACTGTTTGGCCCTTCTGTACATTATTTATCAAATAAAATCTGATTTTGGGCTTTAAATTGCAATTTGGACCAATAAAACTCTAACTTCAGCTGCACAAATAAATATTAGAACATCCAAGAATAATTTATGCAATTAAAATCATTTTTTAAGCCTCTTTAATTTTAAAACCCAACAATTCAACTTCTCATATATTCACTTTAAATCAACCATTTAAACACAAATATCTCATCAAAAATTTGAATTTTAAAGCATAAATGTGGGCATAAATATGCACTCATCA
>NC_028358.1:22833754-22837831 GCF_000741045.1 Vigna radiata var. radiata | reverse complement strand
TCGATATAGAAAGAGTAATGACACTTTATTTCAAAAACAACCTTATTTCTTGCTCTTTTTAGGAAGATTTTTTTTTTCTTTCTTTTCTTCTTCTTCTTCTTCTTCTTCTTCTTCTTCTTTTTTCATCACCTTTTTTTTTTCTTTTTTTCATCACTTTTTTTTTTGAAAACTTCAACTTTAAATCTTCCTTTTTGCCTTCCTTTTATTTTGTGGTGAGACACTTACCCACACACTTATTCCTTACTTACTTATAACACAATCCATTACTCCTTCTTCTTTCCCAAGGTAAGGAACATATGATTTTTCTTCATTTTTTCATTTGGCAATTTTTGGAAACAAGAAAAATAGTCTTAAGGCTCAAAGGGGTTTCCAATGGATTAATGTTAAGGTAAGTTTATTTGGCCAAGTAGCTAAAACAAGAAATGCCTCAATCNTATCAAATCATGCATATTCACCTCAGTTGCACAACACAGAATCAAGCTAAATATTAGAGTATCATCAAAACATGGGCAAATCACTCAAGAAAAATAGGTATGGCATATGATAGTCCATCCTTATCATTAGGCTCAAAACACACATGGTTCAAATTTCTTTCACAAAAGATTTAATTAGGAAATTCTCAAGTCAACTCAATTAGCAAAGCAATTCATTCATATCAACATGACTCTCTTATATATATATATATATATATATATATATATATATATATATATGATCATCCCAGTTATTGATTCAAACTCTCAAATCCATTGCAAATATTTATTAAAGAAAGAAAAGAAGAAAAGAAGAGAGAGAAAAAATAAATAAAGGGAACAAATCAAATTGTTTTTAACAAATCAAATTGTTTCCCCACACCCCCACACTTAAACTATGCATTGTCCTCAGTGTATACCTTTCATGTAAAATGCAAAGAAAAAGTATGAGGNAACTTACCTCCTTCATGGTGCGAGGAGTGTTGGAGTGATCAAATTCACTCCATCCATCGTCCTGTTCAACATGTCTTGATTTTCTTTGAACGTACGCAGACGATGACCATTTACCTTGAAGATTCTGTCAGAAGATTCTTCCTTGATCTCTACTGCTCCATAGGGAAATATTTGTGTTACAATGAACGGACCTTCCCATTTGGAGCGTAACTTACCACTCATAGGCCTTACCCTGGACTTGTACAGTAACACCTTTTGACCTATGTTGAAGTCCTTTTTGGTTATAAGCTTTTGGTCATGGAATTTCTTGGTTTTTTCTTTGTAAAACTTGGAATTTTCATAGGCTGCGAGCCTAATCTCCTTTAGTTCTTGCAATTGGAGCTTCCGCTCTTTCCCTGCTCCATCCATGTCCAGATTACAAGTTTTCACAGCCCAATAAGCACGGTGTTGAATCTCCACAGGTAGATGACAAGCCTTTCCAAAAACAACCCTGAAAGGTGACATGCCTATTGGCGCTTTGTAAGCCGTCCGATGTGCCCAAAGTGCATCATCCAATTGTGCAGCCCAATCCTTCCTATTCAGGTTCACCAACTTTTGCAATATCTTCTTGATTTCTCTGTTAGAGACCTCGGCTTGTCCATTAGTTTGGGAGTGATATGGTGTAGCAATGCGATGTGTCACCCCGTACTTTTTCAACATATTTTCTAACAACTTGTTGCAAAAGTGGGTCCCCTGATCACTGACGATGGCTCGTGGTATTCCAAACCTACAGAAAATGTTAGACCTGACAAAACTCATTAGTCCTTGTAGCTATGGCTTCCACCCATTTGGAGACATAGTCTACAGCAAGTAAAATATAAGAAAACCCAGAAGAGGAAGGAAAAGGACCCATGAAATCAATACCCCAAATATCAAATACCTCACAATACAACATGGGTTGTTGAGGCATCTCTTCCCTTCTGGTGATGGATCTGGCTGCCCTCTAACATTGCTCACAATTTTCATATGTCCTCCGTGCATCTTTAAAGATGGTAGGCCAATATAATCCACAATCCAACACTTTCCTACCTGTCCTTTGCGTGCCATAGTGTCCTCCAAAAGGTGATGAATGATAAAATTCAAGCACATAAGGTATCTCTATGTCAGNAACACACCTCCTCACGACTTGGTCACTACCAATGCGCCATAAGAATGGTTCATCCCATACATAGTACTTCGCCTCACTTTTCAGTTTGGCTCTCTCAGATTTGGAGAAAGATGGAGGAATAACTGAAATAGCCAAATAATTAACAATGTCAGCAAACCAAGGTTCAGGATACATACCTTTTACAGAAGACAACGCCAATAGGACTTCATCAGGAAAGTCATCTTGAATAGGAATTTCATCTTCTTCTTTTTCAATTCTACTGAGATGGTCTACTACTAGGTTATGGGCTCCACTTTTTTCCCTAATCTCAATATCAAACTCTTGGAGCAATAGCATCCATCTGATCAACCTTGGTTTGGAATCTGCTTTCTTTAGAAGGAATTTCAATGCAGCATGATCTGTATAAACAATTACCTTGGACCCAAGTATGTACGATCTAAATTTATCCAAGGCAAATACAACAGCTAGTAATTCCTTTTCAGTTGTNGATAATTACAATATTATTTGGAAGATATTTTCTGTTGATATTCCCAAATTAATTTAATTCAACAACTGAATTTATCTTTTAACTTTTCTGACTTTCCATAATTGCACAAATACCCTGAACTTTCTTCTATCTGTACTTTAGCCCCAACTGAATTTTCAAAAATTGCAACAGATTCCCCTGTTGACCAGCATTTACCAGGGAGGTCGCGCCCAATCAGAACCTGCCACGTGTCCGCCCTCATTCTTACCCAAAAATTAGGGTTTTCAGATTGCTGATGGTTTGCGTCGTGAATTCGAAGTTCTGCCTCCACTTCTTCCTCGCTGCTGCGTAATTAGAAACAATGAAGGAGTCGTCCGAAAGGAAACTTCTATTCTGTCTCGCCATCTTTTGCCAGTTTGCTTTGCAGGTTTCGCCATGTTGTTCGATGGTCGAAGGAGAAGATGATTCGAACAACGGCAGTTCTCGACGGTGATTTATGTGGTTTTTTCTGGTTGCAGGTCTCGCAAATGGAGATGGCTCTCGCTGATGGTGGTGGCGCGGCGGCCATGGTGCGATTTGGGTTTCTCACGGTGGCGGAGATGCAGATCTGTGTTTCTCGTTCGCAAGAACTTAGTGTGCGTTTCGATGATGATGACCGAACTGCAATGGAGGTGGAATCACAATCTGGTAGTTGAAGAACACTATGAATTCACGCTTCTCTTCTTGGTTCTGTCCTGGAGTTTTTCTTGAATGCAGGTTTGCTAGCAATTTGTGAAGAAGTTGGTCGTGGTGACGCTGCTCTGTTGCGCGGAGATTGATGGTGGCCATGGAAGAAGATCGATTCACTACTATTGATGGCGCGACGACGATGGCGGTGGTTGCTGTGCGATGGCGGCATGGTGACGGCATCGAAGAAGACGAAGTGGCCGGCGGCTAGGGTTTCTGAATTGGGAATTAGGGTTTCTGGGAAGATGATGATGACGTGGCAAGTGCGATGTTGTAGCAGTACCTGATTGGTTCATTTGGTGTGCAGAGGATTAATGACATGGCAGTTTCTCAATGGTCAGATCTGTGTGTGGAGAGTTTGGACAAGTGGCATGATCTGGTGAAGTCTGACTAGTTAGTGGTAGAAGGGGTATGGGTAGGAAAATTTAAGGGTGTAGAAGAGAATAGGGTTACTGTTTGGCTTAGTGTTGGGCCAGGTTTAGAAAAAAGGGGTGCATGTAGGGAAATCTAGGGGTGCAAGGGTAAAAACTGACTGTTTGGCCCATCTGTACATTATTTATCAAATAAAATCTGATTTTGGGCTTTAAATTGCAATTTGGACCAATAAAACTCTAACTTCAGCTGCACAAATAAATATTAGAACTTCCAAGAATAATTTATGCAATTAAAATCATTTTTTAAGCCTCTTTAATTTTAAAACCCAACAATTCAACTTCTCATATATTCACTTTAAATCAACCATTTAAACACAAATATCTCATCAAAAATTTGAATTTTAAAGCATAAATGTGGGCATAAATATGCACTCATCA
>NC_028358.1:22825844-22833079 GCF_000741045.1 Vigna radiata var. radiata | reverse complement strand
CCCGTATCCATAAAGACAAACAACATTTACCGAATGAGTTAAACGATAAAAGCATTAAGCAAAGGTGAAGAACCCAACAATTGATAAATCAAGCATATGCAAGCATATAAAATAAATAAGAATTTGGATATATGAGAGTTTCAAAAGATTACATTGTTCCCCAACAACCTAGGCATGGAATATATTTCAAAAGATTATATTTCATGGTGAATCTAGATGAAATATAATGAAAGAATGGAAGAAATAACCCTAAACTTGGTAATTGGAGCCTAAGCATCCAAGGAACCTCCTCCAAGGTGTGTGGAATAGCTCTGGACGTTTCTCTCTGCCAAAAGAATGAGTTTTGATTCGCACTGGGTCTATTTATAAACCAAAAAGATAACAGAAAGATTACATAATCTAGCTAATAAAAACAGACAACCTCCCAGCCACCTAAGTAAACTGCTCAGCGGTTTCCCCTTTAGCCGTTGGATCACTCAGCAGTTAGTTTTACCGCTGAGCAGTTTGCCTTTGATCGCTCTGGACGCTCAACGGTACATTCTGGCGCTCAGCGGTTCACTTGACCCTTCTTTTCATCATTTCTCTCCTTCTTTCATGGGTCTAAGTCCACCTCACTTCACTTCCATCTTCAATTCAACTTAAGACCCTGGAAAACAATGTAAAAACAAGCATAATATCTCTAAAACCAGCTTTTGACTCTCACAAGACTCAACTAAGTGTTTTACTTGATTTTAAGCTCATTCTAAGCCATAAAGGGTGTGTTTTGATATCAAATTTAAGTATGAAAATAACGGTTTTTAGACCGTTATCATTTATTCTTTCATTCTTCCATTGTATTTCATCTAGTTTCACCATGAGAATGGTGAACTCAACCCTTTGTTGTTGGGGAACAATGTAATCTTTTGAAACTCTCATATATCCAAATTCTTATATAATTCATATGCTTGTACATTTATCAATAGTACTTAATGCTTTTATCGTTTAACTCATTCGGTAAATGTTGTTTGTCTTTATTGATACGGGAACGTATGGTAATGTCATGAATTGGGGGGAATTCCTTGATTATGCTAATACCGCCTAGGGATAGAGGTAGGACGATCAATTGTATTTGCCTCTTTTTGTTATGCATTATTAATTACTAGGGGAGGCTAAGGATAGCAAGCCGATAATTAGTAATAGGCTTTTTTCGCCAAGGGATTGGGTTAAGGGTAGACCAAGAAAGTTTGTATGGCAATATGATAAATAAGCGAATTAAATCAGAAGAGTAGATATATGAGGGTGGATAAGATGAAATTGTAAACCCCAACAACACCATTCATCCATAGTTTTTCCTCAACCATTGATTCACTACATTTGCATGTTTACTTTTGTCTTTGCATTTAAAAACTTAAAATCAATTTCTTCTCAAGTCTTATGCAATTAGGTTATATGAAAGTTAAGGCCTAAGAGTCCTTTGGGAAATGATACTTGGACTTACCCATTTTATATTACTTGATAAAGATCTGGTACACTTGTCAGGGACTTAACCAGTTTTTAGCGCCGTTGCCGGGGACTCGTGGTTTAACTTATCTAGTAGTGTAACTTGATTAAATTTGACTTGATTGTATATATTGTGTTTTTGTTTTTGTTTCTGTTTTATTTTTATTTTTATATAAAAGTGCTACTAGGGTTGTTGTTTCTTGTGCATGCAGTAGGAGACCAAACATACTAGGAACAAGAAATATACGCAACCTCTTCTTGAAGGCTTAAGTGAGACAAAGGGAAGAAAGAGATTCAGACGCCCATCTAGGGATTTGTTTCCTTCTCTTGAAAAATTACTATCACCTTCACCAGTTCGAAGAGTATAGGAGATGGTTGGAAAAACTCCTCCAAGACACACTCTTGCAGATCAGTCTAATGTTGTTGGCCCTTTTCATTTTAACAGCATAGCCATGCCTACAGATCAAACGACTAATATGGTGATGAATCCAGCGCTTATACACTTGGTGCAAAGCAACCGGTTTCACGGCTTGTCAAATGAGAACTCATATGACCATTTGACAACGTTTAGTGAAATCTGCAACATAGTGAAAATGGCAAGTGTATCAGACGAGAGAGCAAAGCTTAGCTTGTTCCCATTCTCATTGGGGGGCAACGCTAAGACGTGGTTGAATTCCTTCCCTGAAGGAACGTTTACAACATGGAAAACTGTGGCTACAAAGTTTGTTAACAAATATTTTCCACAATCTAAAGTTACTCAAGGAAGACTGGAGATCTCATCATTCAAGCATGGCATTGAAGAGACTCTAAGTCAAGCATGGGAAAGATTCAAAGGCCTACTAAGGAAGACACCAGTCCACGGGTTTGACAAGACAACCTTAGTTCTTGCATATCTAGGTGGACTGAACATGCAGTCTAAGATTATATTGGATGCCTCAGCTGGAGGTGATAACAATCAGAAGACTGAAGATGAAGCCTATGACTTGATAGAGAGTATGGCTGCTAATGAGATGCAAATTGGTGAGTTGTCAAAGAGGGTAGAAACTACTAAAAAGAACAAATTTAGGGCTAACACTAATGTTAACCCTAAAGAAGAATGCAAAGTTGTTGTTTCAAGGAGTAAAAGAAAGGCTGAAAGGGAAGATGTAGAGATTGGAAGTAGTGATGAGGAAGAAGAGGAAAAAGAAATTGTTGAGCTAGATAGTAGTGAAGGCGAGAAAGAAGAGGAAGCAAGATTCAGTCACAATGGGAAGATTAGAGAAATTTTTAATCAAGTGACTGTAATACCTTCAACAATCCAACAGATTCCTGCATATGCTGAAAGAATGAGATATTATCTTGGAGATACAATAGATTTAGATGAAGATGAAGAGGAGCAGAAATTTGATATTCAACCTCCAAAGAAGAATTATCCACCCAAAGTAAAAGATCCAGGTTGTTTGACTCTTTCATGTATTGTGAATGATGTTGATATAGGAGGAGCCATGAAAGATTCTGGATCTAGCATTAACATGATGCCCAAGCGTTTCTTGAAGAAAATTGGAGAGCTAACATTAAAACTGTCTAATCTTACTGTTACGGTGGCGGATGGTTCCACTAAAACACCACTTGGTATGGTGGAAAATGTGGTGGTGCATGTGGAGCAACTGAAATTTTTGGCTGATTTTATAGTCATGGGCATGGAAGACGAGAAGAAGATTCCAATGATTCTTGGAAGACCTTTCATGGCAACGTCAAAGATGTTTATTAGTGTTCATGATGGAAGAATCATGATGAGAGACAAAGAACATGTGTTATTATGTACTGGTTCTAAAGAAAATAATGTTAGAATTAAAAAGAGAGCCAGACACCAAAAGTCAAGAAGGGAAGCTGCATCAGATGATGAGGATAACACAACAGGTACCAACTCTAACAATTGTAATATTTTGCAGGTACCTAAAAATGAGGAGGTTGATAAAGAAGGCACAATCCACTCATAAGATACATCCTTTCTACGTGGTTCACAAGTGAGATTCAAAAATAGGAAGTGGATTGTTAACAAAATCAAAGAAGACGGCGTGGTGGATATTATAAGACCATATACCAAAGCTGTCAAGAGAGTGGATAGAAGGCAACTGATGAGTTGGGTAGATGAAGACCTCAACCGGGATGGAAAGACTTGAAGATGTTTGATTTAATCCTACTTGTTGTAAAACATCTTTAGTTTTAGGTTATTGGATTTTGGATATATAACTTTTTGGAATTTTAAACATTTTTTGGGTAGCATCTACTGTGGGATGCTAGAATTTTGTATGTATGTACTGAAGGATACAGGTAGGCAAACCTACTGAAGGGTGTTGGAAAGATAGGCACTTACTGATGAGTGCTAGACAGGTTTGGGTCAGGCTCGTGACATTAAACAAGCGCTATTGGGAGGCAACCCAGATTTTTATTTTCCTTTTGTACTTTGAATTAGTAGAATAGGGTGAATTTTATTTTGTGTCTATGCTTGGCCTGTACACTGGTTCTGATGATGGTTTGATTTTATATTGCATGATGAGTTATTCAATGATGATGATTGAATGTGGTTGATGATTGAAAGTGTGTGCATGTTGATATCCAGGTAAATGGTTCATTAGTTATGTGAACAAATGTATAGTGGTTTATGATTGTGATTATGATGCTAAGCAGGATGTATGAATGATGTGTGAGAAAGCATGTTGTGTGAGGTATTGAGCTCTAGAGTTTTTCTTGATATATGTACTATTCACAAGGAATCATGAATGATATTGCTTTAGTCTTGATAATTGATTAAATTGCATGTCTATGTCATATGATCAAGGCCATGTTTGGAAGCCCTTATTTAGCCACATTTTTACCCAAAGTGATTAAAATATTATACCCTTTTTGAACCTTAGCCTTAAATAGGATGAAAACCTTTGATTCAAAATTATTGACCTTGAGTTGGGTTGAGATTAATTGCATGTGTTGAGAAGGTTCAAGTTTGGGGTTGTATGGGGAAAGTTGAATGGCAAAAGAGTAGCATTGAGCTCAAGTCTTGAAAAAGAAATATGCATGAGAGAAATAAAGAAAAGAAAAGAAAAAAAAAAGCATGAAAGATGAGCTCAATGTAAAAATAAAAGAAAAGGGAAGAAGTTGGGAATGAGTGAGATTGGTGAAAAAGAGAGTTGTGCTTGAACTTTGAATGTTAAAATAACTCCCTTAACTCAAGGATTTTGTATTCTGAAAAAACCAATTTTTCTTGATAGCCCAGCCTCATTACAAACCTTGGGAAATTCCTTGTGATGGCATTTGCATGTGAGGATTTTGATTGTTTTAGATGAATGACAATGTTGTTTTATGTGACATGTGAACAGTAGAAGAGTGGAGTGAACTTCTAAACACTTAAGAAATTGAGTGAAACACTTGCTTGGTGAGAATTGGTGAAATTCATGTTTACATCTATGCTTAGTGGATTGATCATTCATAAATGAAACATTTGTGGGGAAATATGTGCTTATGTGAACTGAATTAGATTGAAAGCATGCTTGGGTTGGGCTTAAATTTTGTTATTTTTCTGTGTTATAAAATAGCCCCAGTACGACTTGAAACCTGAATCTTTGGCAGAGGGAAACGTCCACAGCAGCTTTACACACCTTGGAGGTCGTTCTTTGGATGCTTAGGCTCCAAACTACAATCTAGGGTTTATTCTTTCATTCTTCCATTGTATTTCATCTAGTTTCACCATGAGAATGGTGAACTAAACCCTTTGTTGTTGGGGAACAATGTAATCTTTTGAAACTCTCATATATCCAAATTCTTATTTAATTCAGATGCTTGCATATGATTGATTTATCAATTGTTGGGTTCCTTACCTGTACTTAATGCTTTTATCAATCAACTCATTCGGTAAATGTTGTTTGTCTTTATTGATACGGGAACGTACGGTAATGTCATGAACTGGGGGGAATTCCTTGATTATGCTAATACCGCCTAGGAATAACGATAGGACGATCAATTGTATTTTGCTTCCGTTTGTTATGCATTATTAATTACTAGGGAAGGCTAGGGATAGCAAGTCGGTAATTAGTCATAGGCTCTTTTCGCCAACGGATTGGGTTAAAGGAAGACCAAGAAATTTTGCATGGAAATATGATAAATAAGCAAATTAAATAATAGTAGATTTATGAGGGTGGATAAGATGAAATTGTAAACCCCAACAACACCATTCATCCATAGTTTTTCCTCAACCATTGATTCACTGCATTTGCATGTTTACTTTTGTCTTTGCATTTAAAAACTTAAAATCAATTTCTTCTCAAGTCTTATGCAATTAGGTTATACGAAAGTTAAGGCCTAAGAGTCCTTTGGGAAACGATACTTGAACTTACCCATTTTATATTACTTGATAACGATCTGGTACACTTGTCATGGACTTAACATCAGTGCACATATGATAGTGGTACCTGATTTAATGTTGTTGATTTTTCAGCTATGTCTGAAATAATGGGCCAAATGTTGACCACAATTGAATATAGCTCTTTAGGGCCTCAGCAATGTGTAGACAGCTTGGTAAATATACACTTGAATTTAAAGTTGTTGTTAACGTTAACCTACAATAAGTTCATGTTAAATTTGTTTATTGTTTTGCAAGCGTTAATTTTTGCTGCAACAATGTTCATGTACTTTGAGAGAAGGTCGTCTGGCGTCATCAAGAGGATAGTATTCAGTCCTATGTTTGGGGTATTGCCTTTAATTATAGTGTTATTTTTTTTTTGTATGGTATAATTTTATATGTACAGGTTTTTTTATTGATTAAGTTCGTTATCTTATTTAAGACCCATCTACTATAGGACCAAAAGAAAACAATTGCCAATAAACAAGTGTGGAAACTTATTGATTACCATCCATTTTTCCCAAACGATCTAGTAAAATTGGAAGAGTTCTTGTCTGCTAATTGGGTGAGTAAGGTGTACTTTTTTAGGAGGTAGTAGTTATTTTATTTGGTTGTTACTATTTTGAAATATTACAAATAATTTGTAGGTGTTCATCCCAATTGTAAGTGATGGTCACTGGTGGTGCTATGCACTGAAGGTGTGTATTGTTGACTCTTTGGCAAGTGTACCAGATCGTTTCAAGTAATATAATTGGTAAAACCCAATATCGTTCTTCCTAAGAGACTTGAAGGCCTTATCGTTCATGCAAATTGAAATCGTAAGACTTGTAAAGAAAATTAATTGGTGGGAATGCAAAAACACAAAATAAACATGCAAATGCGGTTGATTCAATTGACAAGAAAAAGACTATGGATGAATGGAGTTGTTGGGGGCTTACAATTTCATCTTATCCGCTCTCTCTTATCTACTCCTCTTATTTAATTTGCTTTGTTATCTAATTGTCATGCAAACTTTCTTAGTCTACCCTTAACCCGATCCCTCGGCGAAAAGAGCCTATTACTAATCACTGGCTTGCTATTCCTACCCTCCCATAGTAATTAATAACGCCTTAAGAACAGAAGAAAAAACAATTGATCGTCCTACCCCCCTATCCCTAGGTTGTATTTCTTAATCAAGGAATTTCTCACCAATTCATGACAGTACCGTACGTTCCCGTATCAATAAAGACAAACAACAGTTATCGAATGAGTTAAACGGTAAAAGCTTTAAGCGTAGATGAGAACCCAACAATTGATAATCAAAGCATACGACAAGCATATAAATAAACAAGAGTTTCAATAAAAGAGAGTTTCAAAAGATTACATTGTTTCAAAACAATTG
>NC_028358.1:22819931-22821544 GCF_000741045.1 Vigna radiata var. radiata | reverse complement strand
CAAATAATAATCACAAAGAAAATAATTTGTAAAAGTTTAGAAACCACCTCTCTTGATACCACAAGAGATGAAGCTGCACCTCCTTTGAATCTTCACAAAGGATGAGACACCTCCTTCGAATGCTTCACGAAGGATGAAACACCTCCTCCGAATACTTCACGAAGGATGATCCTCTTCCACACACCTCCTCAGACGCACCAAGGATGAACCGGCTATTTCCTCTTTCACCGTAGTAGCACTTCACCAGCTCCATAGACAAGAGTTTCACAAGCCGAACAATAACACACACTTCTCAAAGAGTTCTGAGTGTTTTAGCGCAAGGGAAGAGTTCAAAAGCTTTTCATAACAAAAATAAGTCTTCAAAGGATCTTCATGAATCTTGATAAATCTTGACTTGATTTGGACATCATCAAAACTTCATCTTCATCATTTTGCTAACACAACCATATTTTAGCGTTTCCTCCAAGAGAGAAAGGAAACAGGCTGAGTTTCACCCTGTCATCAGAAACTCCGTTCATCCTCATGGTATTGTAGATCTCACTAAAAGTGGTTAAATGATCATAGGGATTTTCATTTAACAACCTGTCAAATTGGTTGCTCTGGACTAGTTGGATGAGTGCAGGGTTCATCACCATGTTTGTTGCATTATATGCTGCCAAAGCTATACTGTTAAAGTGCAAAGGACCCACCGTGTTTGATACGTCCCCCAGTGTGCGTCTTGGAGGAGGTTGGTCCGCCATGTCCTCAATGTCCTATGCAGAAGTCTCTAGTGAAGATTGCAAAAATTCTTCAGGAGAAGGAAAATTTTCACGTGCAGGACGTCTAACTTTCCTCCTTCTCCTGTCTGATAGCCCTTCAAGAAGAGGTTGTTGGTCTTTTCTGCTTCTAGTGTGTATTGTTTCCTGCATACACAAGAAACAAACCCTAAAAGAACTTTTACAGAAAAACTAAAGAAAACAAAATAAAAAAAAATAATTACAAATAAGTCAAATTTCAGTCAATTCACACTACTAGAAAAAGTTAAACCTCGAGTCCCCGACAACGGAGCCAAAAACTTCTTGACTCTCTGGCAAGTGTACCAGATCGTTTCAAGGAATATAATTGGTAAAACCCAATATCGTATAGCCTCCCCTAGTAATTAATAACGCGTTAAGAATAGAAGCAAAAGCAATTGATCGTCCTACCCCCCTTTCCCTAGGTGGTATTTGTTAACATTCTGGCAAGTGTACCAGATCGTATCAAGTAATAATAAATGGTATGTCCAAGTATCGTTTTCCCAAGAGACTCATGGCACTAAACTGTTGTGCTTTTGCTTAACTAATCAAGACTATAAGAACAAAATATTTTGGGGTTTTTGAATTTAAAGTACGGAAAAATAAACGTGAATGCAATTTGATCAATTAAGGTTAAACACAAAAGTGGATGGAGGATGTTGATAATATGAAATGGATTCGTTACTAGGATTCAGATTTCAACCAATCACTCTCATAAATTTACTCTTCTTATTTGTTTCGCTTTGTAATCTACTTGTCATGCAAACTTTCTTAGTCTACCCTTAACCCGATCCCTCGGTGAAAAGAGCCTATTATTAGTTACTGGCTTGCTATCCCTAG
>NC_028358.1:22810411-22817981 GCF_000741045.1 Vigna radiata var. radiata | reverse complement strand
TCTATTAACCCAACTACACACACATAACAAACACGCAAACCAAGGGCACGAAAATCGAACTATTACATTACAAATGTGTTCACACCAAGTTAGGCACAGTTTAAAACAAACAACAATAAGGATAACTGAATTCATCCCTAAGACAATTTTCACAAAGTGCATTAACCATCACAGTTTGTCTTGTTCAACATCGCATATCCTAAACAAGTTATTACCCAGAGAACCAATACTGAGAAACGTATATTTTAAAAAAGAAGGAATTTATATCACCTTGAGCACTCACTCTCCAACAATACAGCAACGTTCACTTAAACCACTAAGAATCTTCTTAATCCGCCGCACAATACCCTCAATCGATGCTTCCGAACACTCCAACCACGGCTTGCGACCGGAACCACAAATGTGTCAAATAAAACAAAAAACAATGAGATTAAGATTCACCATTTTCAACCACTAAACAATTAATAGCATTAGGGTTCGCCATTTTCACCTCAATCGATGACGAAGAACCAACAACGATAGTTCAAGAAACAGAGATGACGAAGAACCAAACCACGAAGAGGGCTGCAGAGAACAACAATCAGACCGAAGACGGCTCCAGAGAGAAATAATCACATCGAAGAGCAACAAAATGTCAGTGAATATGGTTTTCGATTGAAAAACGAAACCTCTAGGGTTTGANAAATACAAGAAACCTGAGAAAGAGAGAGCTCGAGCTTCAGTGGAGTGAATATGGGGTAATCACAAATACATTTTATTAAAAAACTTATTTCCCTAATCAGAAATACATTTTATTAAAAAACTTATTTCCCTAATCCGTATATATTATCCACATCTAAAATTTCGTTCTATTTACAAACATATACTACAACTTATATACGGATCTCATCCTTGGGTAATTTTCCCGCCATCTCGCGCCAACGCTATATACGGACATTATATACGGAAAATCCGTATATAAAAGTCCGTATATAATATCCGTATATAACTCATTATTCAATAATCCGTACATAAATTCCGTAGATAATAGCTAATTTATATACGGATCAATATCCGTATATAATATTCCGTAGATAATGACATTATTTCTTGTAGTGCACCATGTTCTGCAATTGTAATCTATCAGGTCTTAGGTCCTTAATATATTCGTACTGCCTTACGAATGCATCAACCAGATCTTTCCATGAGCAGATGTGAGTTGTTTCTAAGCGCATGTACCAACTTAGAGCCACACCAGTTAAGCTTTCCTGGAAGACGTGAATCAAAAATTTTCATCATGAGCATAGGCTGCCATTTTTCTACAGTACATGGTTATGTGGCTCCTTGGGCAAGTGTTTCCTCGATATTTCTCAAACTCTGGCAACTTGAACTTTGGAGTTATCACCACATCTGGAACTAAGCATAGTTTTCTAGCGTCTCCAAATTCAAAACTTCCTTCGCCCTCTATAGCTCTCAACCTTTTCTCAAGCATCTCTAGCTCACTGACGTTGTCCTTAAACTCTGCTGATGTAACGACATGAGGTGAAGACTTCATCTTGGGTTGTTTTGTCATTATCACACCCGCAATACCTGACTGGGTTGTCTCCCCATGAATTATGGCAGTGTTTGCTCCAAGCTTGTCTTCTACTTCAATTGTGTTATCTTTGACCTCTTGGGTGTCAGCATGTCCCAAGTCCTCTCCTGAGGGTGGAGTGTAGTTCGGAGGAAGACCATAAGGAGGGAAAGTTTGTGCCTCCGATGCTCTCTGTTGCGGTCGCGGTGCCCGTGGACCTTCAAGGCCTTGTAATGCATTCAAAGCCTCTAGGATTTGGCCCATTTGTGCCTTCAGTTGTTGGATATCGGCTTTCATCTCCTCTTGAACTTCTTCTTGATTCTCCATGATTTTTCCACTGGTTTGTGCCTTTTAGAGTGTCTTGGAAACTTAGCCGTATTGTTATTTTTTAAACTGAATTTCATTAGATGAAATAAATTAAGGAAAAGAAAATAAAAACGAAAAGGAAAAGAGAAAAGACAAAGTAACACAATTGCTACAGCTAGAAATTATAAAGATGTGAAAACATTGCCAAATGTATAATCTGGAAATTAACATGAACAGAGTCAATAGGACAGTTCATAAAATGTCCACAACATTTAGAAGTTCATCACATTGAAGGTATACAAAATCTTGATCAACTATCACGAGCTCTAGCCATCACATTCTTCATTTCTCTAATCAGCTTCTTGNAGTAATTGAGGAAAGTTTCAATCTTCTTAGGTGGGTTAAAGATCGNCATTNCAGACTCAGCATCAGCNAGTAACCCAGGGACATCTTTAATGGCTTCATTAGCAAGGGAGGCTAGCTGTGAGAAACTTCTCCTCCAGTTCTCTATAACCTGCCCTTGTTCAACGATAGACTCCCTCAACTGATTTATCAACTCTCGATGTTTCTTCTCTGTTTCAGCCTGATGCCAACGTTCCTTCTTCAATTTTGTCATTGTTGTTTTTGCCTGTTGTTCGGCGTCGTCCA
This sequence comes from Vigna radiata var. radiata, assembly GCF_000741045.1. Lineage (NCBI taxonomy): Eukaryota > Viridiplantae > Streptophyta > Magnoliopsida > Fabales > Fabaceae > Vigna > Vigna radiata. Next base: position 22,815,475 of record NC_028358.1, on the reverse strand, counting down.
TTCTGATATGCATTTTGCACAAGTCCTCGAGTGCTTTTTCCTTGTCCCTCTTGAACTCATCACACATTTGCTTCATAACACGCTCTGATATCTCAACTATTTCATATTCCCGATCTTTCAAGGCTAGCTCAGTTTTGGCTGCCACCAGTTCTCTCCTTTGTTTTAATAACAACTCTTCACATGCTTCATAGTTTTCCACACTATCCTGCTTGAGATTAGCATAATCATGCTGCAGATTTTGAATATTACTGGCCAACTTGATATTTTCTAGTTTCATCCGCTCTAATTCAGCCTTTAACAGTTGCACCGCCTCACCTTCAGCCTTATGAAACTGTTTCTCATAATCCAGGTTAGGAGAAACTAACTTGAAATGTAACTTCACTATCCTAACCCTCTCTGCAATCCAAAAGTCGTAAGGAATTCCCTCATCAACAGTCCATGGTCTTGGGTCCCTTTCTACACGAACAACGTTGCCCTAAGCATTTCTAATTTGATGAAGCATTTCACCAAAGGTTCCTTCCTCATAATATATCTGCAATGTGGCAAGAGATGCAGGTTTAGGTGCTCCTCTCAAAGGATACCCGAATTGCCTTTGTGCTAACACAGGATTGTAGTTAATGCAACACCTGATACCCATGAGGAGAACATTAGGGTACCTCCCGCAATAATATATGATTTGCGATCTTTGCTGCCAAGGGACATTCCATCTAATTTGCTCCACATTTAAACCTGCACAGAGTTGCGCCCATTCATTTGCCCCTTTCATATTTGGTTTACATTGTAGTAGCTCATCCACGGGACATGTGGCATTCAATGTGTTCTCATTCACGCGAGAGACGAACCATACATACAACACTGGTAGACAAAATTCCATCTTCCCTCCCTTTAGCTCATAACATTGATTAAGAGTCCCATAAATTTCAGCTAGGATAGCGGTGACTGGATTCTCAAAGCGTTCTTTGTATCCCACAAATGCATTCATGGCGGCGTGGTCGACGAAATTCTCGATGTTAGGAAAAAGCATGACACCATAGAGGATAAGGGCCAACACATCCATAAATGTTTCCCATTTTTCCTCTTCAGCCAAACGATGCAAGTAGTGCTCTAGGTATCTCTGAGGAAGGCCCCTCACTTTACCCTTGGTTGTGAACTCACTTTCCAACTGCATACGGTGTAATTTCATGATTCTTGCTAGCTGCAACACAGGGATATACTGCCCCAGGTAGTTGTATGAAGTTCTTCCCTCAAAAGGTATACCTAAGATCTGCTCGAATTCTTCCACTATTGGCACTAATTGAAAATCCTGAAAAGTGAAGCATCTCAGTGGTGGATCATAGTACTGGGCCAAAACAGTAATCGTTGATGTTTGAACTTCCACCTCTAATAGGCCCAACAAATTCCCATATTCCTTCTTGAATGCATCCTTTTGGGCAGTATTCATCTTCTTCACCAGTTCTCTCAGACTATGCATATTACCTTCCTCTGCTTCGATGGCTATCCTTCCCTTCAAAATGCCTGAACTTGAACCCCACTTGACTTCAGACCTCATGTTAATTTCCATTTTATCTTGATGGTTTAGTCACAAATTTATAATTTCCTAACTAGAATCAATTAAAAATGCATGATAAAAAGAAAGAAAGAAAGGGAAAGAGACGTATAAAAAGATAAAGAAACAATGTGTTTGCTTTTATTACGTGAAAGTGAGGATTATAAGGCTGCACACATCTCCCTTTGTGCCCTAAATAAAGGTTCAACGCTTCAGATTGGGGTCCAGTATATGCAATCTCACTGGGATGGTTCCCCAAACCTAGAGGTCAATGGTCACTAGAGCTATGGCCCCCTCCACAACATCTCCACAACAGTCGAGTAATCAACTAGGTGTGAAGACACAAATGGAGAAAACAGACTCTAGTTGGGGTTCTCACGATAGCCAAATAGGCAGTATGGCCCAAGTGGCACCGCTACACAACCCCTCTATTTCTAAACTGCACTCAGACCCGGGTATAGGACCTCACTCAATAAAAGCATAATATGTGTGTGTGTGAAGGGAGAATGCCATGTACCCAAACCCTCACCTGCAAAACAACCAGAAGATTCCCAGGCAGATATAAACATGTTTTCTACCCTAGGGTTCAATATCCAACAATTCACATGCAGTTATTCCAAATATCAAGCATAGATAAAGAAAAGGGAAAAGAAAAACGCAAAGCAAAACCACATCGAATTCGGGCATCTAATTAAATGGCCTGACTCTCACATGTCCCCAGTGGAGTCGCCATCTGTCGCAACCGGAAAATCGTGATGGGACGACGATCCAAAAAAAAGAAAATACGATTTGGAAAAATTCTTTTGGAGTCGCCACCATAGTTTATTCTGGAAAACTATGGAAAAACCATAAAATGATAAGGCACGGTCCACGAAAACCAAAGATCGGGTTCGGGAGTCAGTTACGTGTAGGGAAGGTATTAGCACCCTACAACGCCTGCCCAAAGGCAGTACCTTTAATCAAATGCGCGAATTTAATGTGGTTTGCAAAATGTTTAATTTCCCCTAAAAAATAAAACTCTAAAGAAAACAAAATATTTTTTGTTTTTTGTGCCCGACAAGGATTGACCTTGCTCCTACGTATTCTCAGTTGGACTAAGAAATCAGGGTTACATAGTTCTTTGAATCGTTTGGAAAATTTGTTTGAGAAATTTGTTTGAAAAAAAGATTTGAATTTTTTTTGGCTTTTTGGAAAGTGAACCTGACAAGGACTAGCCTTGCTCCTACGTATCTCCACTTTTGATGGAGAATTAAGGATTACGTAGTTCTGGCTGAAAGATTGTACGTTGGAGGATGTTTTTAGTTTTTGAAGATTTTTATATTTTTTTGGTATTTTTTATAAAAGAAAGAAAGAAAGGTTTTCAGCACAAGGCCAACAGAATGGTCGCACGTGTGCTAAAACCTATTGAAATAATTTTTGTTGATTTTTTGAAAGAAAAAGAAAAAGGTTTTTGGCACGAGGCAGATAGAATGGTCGCACGTGTGCTTAAACCTATTGAAATAATTTTTGTTGATTTTTGAAAGAAGAATAAAAAGGTTTTTGGCACAAGGCAGACAGAATGGTCGCACGTGTGCTTAAATTTATTGAAATAATTTTTGTTTTATTTTTGAAAGAAGAAGAAAAAGGTTTTTGGCACAAGGTAGACAGAATGGTCGCACGTGTGCTTAAACCTATTGAAATAATTTTTGTTTTATTTTTGAAACAAGAAGAAAAAGGTTTTTGGCACAAGGTAGACAGAATGGTCGCACGTGTACTTAAACCTATTGAAATAATTTTTGTTTTATTTTTGAAAGAAGAAGAAAAACGTTTTTGGCACAAGGCAGACAGAATGGTCGCACGTGTTCTTAAACCTATTGAAATAATTTTTGTTTTATTTTTAATATTTATTTAAAAGTAGATAAAATAAAACAAATAGGTAAATGACTAAATAAAATAAAAAGTAGAAAAATAGAAATAAATAAAATAAATAAATAAATAAATAATAAGTGAAAGGTGTGGTGGTGCTTAGATAAGAGAAGGGGTGCCTAAACCACTTTAAAAAACTAATTGGGTCTAAACCCAAGTGGCCAGGGGTGTAAAAATGAAAAACAAGGGTGTGTAAACCTTATTCCTTTTAGAAAATGAACTGGGCCTAAACCCAAGTGGCGAGGGGTGCGGAATGGAAACATAGGGGTGAAGAAAGGATTTTCTGTTTGATTGCATATTGGGTCCAAGCCCATATGAAAAGGGGTGGTGCAAGCATGAATGCAGCGCGTCCGAAAGAAGAAAACATTCAGCCCACCAGCTAAGCCCGCAACATCTTCTGACCTAAAAACCTGTAGGGCTCAAGCTTCCTCCACCTCATTTCAAAACTTCAGCCTCAAAAGACCTAGAGTCTCTCCCTCACTTTGCCAGCAACTTCAGGAGCCGTCGGTGACTACCACCGGCCACTAGTCACCCTCTCTCGCGCTAGGGTTACGCCACCGTAGATGATGATAGGATTGTATGTGTGAGTTTAAACGATTTAAGAGTTCGAAAGAGGAAACAAAAGCTTCATTCTCTGAATAGGATTCAAACGGCGTTTCAGGAACGCGTCGAGAGCTATGAAAGACCAGAATTCGTGATGTTCAGTGGTTTCAGAGGGGAAAAGGGAAATAAACTTCCATAAAAAAAATCTTGTTGTGCAAGGCATGAACATGAGAGGAATGGAGATACAGCAACAACGATAATACGAATGCAACCAAATTGTTTCCAAGAATATTAACGCACAACCATCACATTCATTTTCCAGATCAAACAGACTAGCTAGAATGGGATGGAACACTTACCTTGTGCTGAAGTTCTTGCTGGATTTTCCTCCGGTGATAATCTCCTTCCTCTTGTTGGCTTCCTTTCCTCTGTTTCTCCAAAGAAATTTGGTCACCTTTTCTCCTTTGCCAGTGTCCTCAATTGTAGCACCTTCTTCTCTCTCGGTGTAATTCCAAAATCTGACCTCACAGCTCCTTGGTTCTTGATGCAGCGAGAGAGAGTTGTTCTGCCTCCAGCCAAAATCAGTGCCTCCTCCTTTGCTATTTGTTCCTTTTCTTTTCACAGACGCATTCCTAACAAAGCCGTACCTCCAAAACTTCTCTCCCACCCCTCAACCTTGCCTGCCAATAAACCGTTTGCTGCTCTTCCCCTTCAGCACCAGCACGCGTCTACCAACTTTTTTTTCACTAAACTCCAAAACTCTTTTTTTCATTTTTTTTTCTTGTTTATTTTTTTTAAAAGACTAATACCATAAATAAAATAAAATCAAATAATAAAAACAAAGTAAAATAACAATAATAAAATAAAAATATATAGAATTAAAATAAAACAAAATTAAAAACAAAGTCCTATTACAGTCACCCGGACGAAATTGCGTGTTGACACATATAAATAAAATAAGAATTTTGATATATGAGAGTTTAGAGGTTACATCTTTCCCCAACAACAAATAAGATTAGTTTTCCATCGTCATGGAGAAACTAGGTGAAGAATGGAATGAAAGAGATACA
>NC_028358.1:22806989-22809991 GCF_000741045.1 Vigna radiata var. radiata | reverse complement strand
CAAATCATTCCAAAAACCTACAAAATCAAGGGAATTTGACGAAAAAATCATAAAACACGTCCTCAACTCTTTTACTCACAAAACTAAAGAAAAATCATGATTCCAAGCAAGTTTCTATGTCAAAAGGGTGTTTTTGATATCATAATTAAGTATGAAAATAATTATTTTGAAATCGTTATCACAACCCCAAACTTGAAACTTTGCTTGTCCTCAAGCAAACAAGATGAAACTCAGTTTTCCTCAAATCAACAGAATGGTTCAATCACGTTCAACAGCTCTTTCTTTCAATATAGGTAATCACTCAAATCAACTCATCAATGAAATTTAGTCAAAATGTCCACATGCTTTGATTCAAATTATGCATCCTGGTGTTCACATAATCATATAATCTTCCAACAGATGTTATTCTCATGAATCATCAATTAGCTAAGCATAGATATAATCATGAATTCATGGAATCATTCCTCACCAGATAAAGTGCTTCACTGAAGTGTTTCACTCAAAGGTGTATAAAGGTCACTCCTTCCCTCTACAATCTACATGTCACATAGAACAAAGTTGCCTACCATTTACCATAATCAAACATCATCACATGCACATGTCATCACAAGGATTTTTCAAGGCTTATAATGTGGTTGGGCTAACAAGGAAAATTGGTTTTTCTAGATCACAAAATCCTTGAGTTAAGAGAGTTATCTATACATTCATAGTTCAAGCACAAACTCTCTTTTTACCAATCACACTCATTCCCAACTTTCCCTTTTCTTCACATTGAGCTTTTCTTTTCATGCTTTGCGTTTTCTATATTTTCATCTTTTCTCATGCATTTTCTTTTCAACTCATAAGCTCAATGCCTAACTTTTCTTTTTCTTTTTCAATTCTCCCAACAACCCCAAACTTGAACCTTTAACAATACCCCAAAAATATTTCTCAACCTAACTCAAGGCAAAGATTTTCATAGCAAGGGTTTTCATCCTGTTTAAGGCTTAGGTTCAAAAAGGGTAGAACATAAGATGTTCTTTTTCATGTGGGACGACATTTTAGGCTTAGAAAAGGGCTTATCAAAAACGGCCTTGATCATGTGACACATACACGTAATTCAATCAATCACTAATTCTAGCGCCCATCAGTAGGTGCAAAACTTACTGTCACCCATCAGTAGGTGTACCTTCCTGTATCCTTTAGTAGATACCTAATTCTTCTAGCATCCTTCAGTAGATGCTATCCCAATAGCATTCATCAGTAAACGCCGTTAGTGACATCCATCAGTAAATGTCTAACCATATAGCATCCATCAATAGATTCTAATCTTTCTTATCTTCATTGGCATCCATCAGTAGACACCAAATCACCTAACATCCATCAGTAGACACCAAATCACCTAACATCCATCAGTAGATGTTGTAGAAGCATCCATTAGTAGATGTTACCATTACTGCCATCAGAAGCAGCGCATAACCCAAAAAAAAATCAAATCAAATCAAATTAAATAAAATAAAATCAAATCAAATCAAATCAAATCAAATCAAATCAAATCAAATCAAATCAAATAAAATCAAATAAAATCAATTCAAATCAAATAAAATCAAATAAAATAAAGTCAAATAAAATAAAATAAAATCAAATCAAATCAAATCAAATCAAAACGAAATTAAAGATAAAAATTCAGAAACACGGTAGCCTCCCAGCTAGTGCTCTTTTAACGTCATTAGCTTGACCCGGTAAAGCCCAAACACCCATCAGTAGGTGTTGATATTTTCTATTGGCGTTCTTCCTTTCTCCATGACACCAACAACATCTTAAGACTTTTCTTGTCACCAACTCTAAGGATCCTCCATCTTCAGAATTCTGTTTACTTTGATAGTCTTGACAATCCATAACCTATTCTTGAATTTCACTGATATGCCAGGTTTGGGTTTGTCACTTTTCACATCAAGGTGTTGGTGAACCAATTCTCCTTCCTTATCTGCCTCTTGATGATCTTATGCTCCTAGTACCAAAAATTTTATCCTGCATACACTAAAGAACATTGCACTAGAGCATAGAATTAGCCCAAAAAAATAAATAAATAAATAAATAAAAACAGTAAAAGATATATATTTTATTTATTTTCGTTTTTTTTAAGAAAGATAAAGATAGAAAGATAAATCGGTTAAGAATCACACACATAAAATAGTTCTACCATGAGTCCCCGGCAACGACGCCAAAAACTTGATAACAAACTGGCAAGTGTACCAGATCGTATCAAGTTATAATAAATGGTAAGTCCAAGTATCATTTTCCCAAGAGACTCACAGCACTAAACTGTTGTGCTTTTGTTTAACCAATCAAGACTATAAGAACAAAATATTTTGGGGTTTTTGAATTTAAAGTACGGAAAAATAAACATGAATGCAATTTGATCAATTGAGGTTATACACAAAACTGCATAGAGGATGTTGATAATATGAAATGGATTCGTTACTAGGATTCAGATTTCAACCAATCACTCTCATAAATTTACTCTTCTTATTTGTTTCGCTTTGTAATCTACTTGTCATGCAAACTTTCTTAGTCTACCCTTAACCCGATCCCTCGGTGAAAAGAGCCTATTATTAGTTACTGGCTTGCTATCCCTAGACTCCCCTAGTAATTAATAATGCATTAAGAACAGAAGCAAAAACAATTGATCGTCCTACCCCCCTATCCCTAGGTGGTATTGCTTAATCAAGGAATTTCCCCCAATTCATGACAGTATTGTACGTTCCCGTATCAATAACGACAAACAACGATTATCGAATGAGTTAAACGATAAAAGCTTTAAGCGCAGAAGAGAAACCCAACAATTGATAATCAAAGCATACGCAAGCATATAAATAAAATAAGAATTTTGATATATGAGAGTTTAGANGTTACATCTTTCCCCAGCAACAAATAAGATTAGTTTTCCATCGTCATGGAGAAACTAGGTGAAGAATGGAATGAAAGAGATACAAACCCTAAAAAGGAGAAAAGGAGAGTTG
>NC_028358.1:22802047-22804484 GCF_000741045.1 Vigna radiata var. radiata | reverse complement strand
ATATGAATTAAATAAGAATTTTGATATATGAGAGTTTCAAAAGATTACATTGTTCCCCAACAACAAAGGGTTTAGTTCACCATTCTCATGGTGAAACTAGATGAAATACAATGGAAGAATGAAAGAATAAACCCTAGATTGAGTAGTTTGGAGCCTAAGCATCCAAAGAACGGCCTCCAAGGTGTGTAGAGCTGCTGTGGAACATTTCCCTCTGCCAAAGATTCTGGTTTTAAGTCGTATTGGGGCTATTTATAACACAGAAAAATAACAGAATTTAAGCACAGCGCCTAATTTAACCGCTCAGCGGTTTGCCTCTAATCGTTCAACCGCTCAGCGCCCTATTTAACCGCTCAGCGGTTTGGCTCTAATCGCACTGGGCACTCAGCGGTCCGTTCTAGCGCTCATCATTTCCTTTGGCTCTTCTTTTCATCCTTTTTCTTCATCTTTCACGAGCACAAGTCCACCTTACTTCACTTCCATCTTCAAATCACCTCAAAACCCTGCAAAACAATGTAAAACCAAGCATAATACCTCTAAAACCAACTTTTGACTCTCAATGACTCAACTAATTGTTTTACTTGATTTTAATCTCATTCTAAGCCATAAAGGGTGTGTTTTAATATCAAATTTAAGCATGAAAATAACGGTTTTTAGACCGTTATCAGATTGACAGAAGCATGATATGTTTTAGATTGAATCCACATTTATATTTGATGTCCAGTGGTTAGTGATTAAATTGTTGTTATTTTGAACTTGGTTTTGTTATTTGTGTACAATATAGGCTCAAAATATTCAACAATTTTGGGGTTTGTTGACGAATACACTTGAAGATAGTAAGAGTCCGTTTTCGGTTCAACAAACCAATATCCCAGTCCAACCTAACACGTCAGTTTATATTAGGATTGCTTTGAAATTTATTGTGTTTTCTATAAGAAAATAATGTATGATTTTTTTTAATTGCTATAGATACGATTGTGGTATAATTGTGATGAAAGTTATTGAAATATGGGATGGAGAGGACAAATATGATGGTAAAAGTATGCCTGATTATACAAATGTAGGTTAAATCATGAATTCCTAAATATAACATTATATATTTACATTTTTTTAAAGTAATATGTATGTTCATTTCAGGAGGAATTGGCTGCTTTTAGGAAGAAGTATATATGTGACTGGATCTTAGACGAGGACAACGTGTGAAGATTTGCAACGCTGCATCGTTTAGGATTACTATAGGATTAGAAATGTGTTGTTGGTTTACATTGTTATTTTATAGCAAATGAATACACAATGTAATGATTTAAAGTATTGCAAATTTGGACAGATTTGTGGAAATTTATAGCAAATGAGAAAGTGCTTGTCTATAAAAATTATGTTTGTATCAAGAGTGATATCAAAGTGTTTGTCTATGACTGTGGTTCTACAATAGACTTTGACATTGGTTGGAAAGAACTACTTAGAAAACACGACTTAGAAAATAATGAATGGTTATGTAATTTGTACGATGAGAGACACAAATGGGTGCCTTGCTACTTGAAGAATCATTTTTGGGCTGGTATGTCCACAACTAAGAGAAGTGAGGGAATGAATGCATTCTTTGATGGATTCATCAATTCTAGTATAACACTTCAACAATTTGTGGTTCAGTACAATAATGCTCTTAAATTCAAAGCCCAAAAAGAAATAGAAGTCGACTTCTCTTTCCTCAATACCATGGTTGGTGCTTCTTCGACTTCGACAACAAACTTGAAATCAAAAGCTGCGTCAAGCAACTTTTCACTTGCAGGTTCAACTTTAGGACAACAACCCTGAATTAATTTATTAATTTGAATGTTAAGTTTTCACTTGCAGGTTCAGCTTTAGGGGCAACTTTATGTTAAGTTATTAATATATGATATGTATTTTGATTCAATTTATCAATTTGAATTAATTTATGAATTGGAAAACTTGATTTATTTTTTGGAATGTTGTTTCATAGTTGATTTCTATATCTATAAATTGTTTTAGATTAATAGTTTAATTAGTCTAGTCTAGTTTTGATTCGTGTTTTACTAATGAGCTCTAACTAACAGTTTTTGTTGCTATTACTAACTTTTGCACTAACTCTTCTAACATTGTTCAAGCTTTGTTTTCTGTTTTGCTCATATAGTTTACTAACTAATGCATCTAACTAATCTTTTATGTTTACCCATAGCTAATTGTAGGTTCAAGCCAGTGTTCCTTAAAGGGTTGCTCTCCCACCTCCTGTTACCAATAAGGAGCATTGGTAAAACTTGAAGAATTGTTTTGATGATGCTGCAAGAAGTATTATTTAAAGAGAACATTAGATTTATTTAAAAAGAAACTTGTAGAGTTTGGATGTAGTAGGAAAATCTTAAACCTTGTATTTTTAATTGGAATAATCGATTATGGACAAGCTATAATCGATTATCACTTA
>NC_028358.1:22765442-22796442 GCF_000741045.1 Vigna radiata var. radiata | reverse complement strand
CTATATTTTGTTCTTTATCTTGTAATTTGTAAAACTATTTTTTAGTGGAACTGTTAATCACTCTTTGTAGTGATTAACGACTGGACGTAGATTCTGTTGAATCGAACCAGTATAAAAATACTCGTGTGAATTTTTCTACTCCCTACACTCATTTTATTTAACGTAAATCAATTGTTTAATAAATTTTCTGAAAGAAAATTACTTTGTTAAAAAAAGGGCAAAATCGTTTCAACTGTGACCTAATACGCTTTACGCTCTCTATGTTATTAATCCGCTGCGCTAAACTCTTTTGAAAATTACCCCCTCCGATACCGTCACCTCCCACATATACTTCTCTTGTTGCAAGGTTTCAGTCAAGTATCCACCCAACTGCCAAATATCCTTTTGTCCCATGTTTCACCTATGACAATGAGGTACTACTTTTCAAGTAGAAAACTTCAATTAGATATCCCCAAAGCACATAAAAAGTATATAAATAATGTAAAAAGTATATAAATAATATAAATCTCCTCTTATAAATTAATTTTGAAAAATTAAATTAGACTTAAAGTTTATTTTTTAAAATTATTTAAAGTCCAAAATTTATTATTTATTAGTTCGAAGCTTATCTTTCAAACATGTTTCTTGCTTCATTTCTTGATTAGTAAAGACATTCCTAAATATTTCATGTTTGCTTGTTTCAATCTTTAAATCTCACATTTGTGATTAGTTTGGCCTTATGCAGCTTTGTCCCATTTGTTTCAGCAATGCGAAAGACATGGCCTTCGAATGTGGGCATCAGGTAAATGGAGATATCCCTGCATTTGTTCAGAAAACATCAAATAAAATGAATTTTTTTGACATTTTTTCTTTTATTTTTCTGCATACATGTTGTGAATGTGGACTAGATCTTCAGTCATGCCCCATTTGCAGACATGTTGTGTATGTCTATTTGTTTAATTCTTTTTCCTTTTCATATCTAAACATACGGTTTATTTTCTCACCAAGTGTTGGCTTTTAAATAGCAACAACAAATGAGGACTGATGGATGGACCTTCCAAGTCGTGCTTAACTAAATTGCAAAATTGATGGATTGATGTAGAAGAGATTCAGATATTGACTTTACATGTTTGAAGAGTGGATTAAGGTGTTTCTTTAGAGAAGTATGAGAAACTTTTAGAAAATAAATGTCTAGGAGAGAGTTAAGAGAGAAAGGATGGCTCATTTCTTGATTAAGTTGTAAGGATGAGTTATATTTTAAATTGTTCTTATGTTACTATGATGATTTTGACAATGAAATTATATGAAGTTGTGTTTTGCTACATTAATATGTTTTAATATTGTTATAAATAAATAAATACTTTTGACCCAAAAATATAAACATTCAAATGGTGACATAAATTAAACAATGTTAGTAAAATAAGTAATAAATCTCAAACTAAATAATGTGAATGAGGAAGGTTACAATTTCTACAATATAATTGTCAATTTGAATAATATATATTAATCCTAAAAAATACTTTAAAAATAGAGATATTAGATGTGATCAAATAGTTGTAAATAGAGGAGGTTAAAAACTCCCACAAAATAATAGCGAGTAATAAAGGAGGTTTTTACCCTCCGCAAATTGAATGCGATACCAGGGGTCGCAGAAAACCCCCGCAAATAGTTTGTAGCGACTCAAACTATGGCGGTTTGAAAAACCTTCGGAAATTATTTTGCGGAGGGTAAAAACCCCGCAAATAAAAAAAAAAAAAAAACCTCCACTAAATAACACTTTTTTGTAGTGCATGAGTAGATGATGTTACAAATGTTCCAGAAATGTGATAGATGCAAGAGATGATGGGAGACAAATTTAGGATTTTCTTTTAAAGTTATTTTTATTTTGGATTTCTAATAGTATGTAATTGGAGTTATTTTACTTCCTTTGTTATTTTCATTATTTTTTAATAATGTAATTGGAAAAAGCTTTTAAAACCATTAAATCTTGAATTAATTATGCACGTTGACTAAAGAATTTTTTTAACACGTTTTTGCACTGTAAGAAGTTTTAAAATATACTATTTTTGCAATAACCTGTAACACTATAAAATTGAGGTATTTCATAAAGTACTTCTCTTTTATGTGATACTTAGTTATTTAATAAATATCCAATTACTTAAACAAAGAATCTAAAATTAAAAATCTTGAATTATATATGGTTTGATCAAAAATTACCTTGAACAATTGAAGCATTCCAATAATATTACTGAAAGCTTTAAACAAATTTCAATTCAATATAAGAAGTATAAAAAAAACAGTAAATATGCCCAAAACTCGAGTTCAATTGGATTATGAGTGGAAACTATATTGAAGATCAATTAAATCCAACTTAATTACTAAAATTTATTTTTATCACCGAGTTAAAAGGATTTCTCGGCCTAATACAATTAAATTCTTTCCTCCAAATCAAAGTAAATCCAAATTTACCTAGTAAATTTCCATATTAATTTCGAAAATTTATCCAATCAGTCCTAAACTCTTTGTACACAATTATGATTAAATGTCAAACAGTCAAGAACGCAACTACTTTTAAAAAATCCTAGCCCGAACAATCTAAAACCCAACAACTCAAAACCACTAACTACATGATTCATAAATACAAATATTATGCATACACCTATAATTTATTAGGTCAAGGCTTAAATATTAACTAATTTAATATCATTTTAAAATTATTTTACATATTTATATTGAGACTCGTAAATATACCACTCCTTAATTAAGAGACACAAGTTGCTACTACTTGTAATAACAACGTGGATGTCAAATGTCATTCTTTTATATTTAAATGAAATATAATCTATTTTATTTTTTATTTATTTATTTAGGTTGTAATTTTGGTTTTCATAATCATCGATTTCTAACTTTTCTTCTTTAGTGTTTCTTTTTTTATAATTTTAGACTCATATTTTAAAATAATTATAAATTTTAGGTATCATAGAAACTTAAATCTATATTGACTATAAATTTAACACATCCCTCTTATACATATATAATAGAAAATTATCAATCAAATAGAACTTCTAAAATACAAATTTCTTAGTTTGTTAATAACCTGTCCTTCGAAAAGCTCAAAGGTCGTATTGGGCAATGGCCAATTATGATATTGTTTGGGTAGTACCTCGTACGGATAAACTACAAGACACACACAAGTTCATATATCATCCAAATGTATGTGTTTATCGATGACATAAGCACCTGTAAACTCTCGTAGGTGATAACTGATATGTTCGTATCTGTTCTGATGCACCACGTGTCCACTACACATCATAAAATTTGATTATAATATGTAAGCTTTTGAGCTTTCCCATGTAATAATGCCCATTTTCTTATTGTTCTTAAGTGGGTGAGTAGAATAAGTTTTCCAAGATCTAGTTGCATCCCCTTTTGCTCAATTATTACAATAAACAATTCACCTTATTTCATCATATCATGCTTTCTTTCTTTCTTTTCTCGTCTTGCATTTTTCATCTCATCAACAATGCCAGATAGTGGAAAGTGTTCGACCCCACTTCTCTCTCCATTTTCTTTTCTTCTCTTCCAATAATAATTGTGTTAGGCTATTACTATATCTTATAACATAATGAATACCTTGTCATCATGGTGAAGAAGCCTTTCACCATGTTTGTAATTTCAGGTAGTTGAAAGTTTTGCGTTGTATACAAAGAAATAATTTAAATAATATGTAAATGAAAAAAATTATAAATTTGTTATCTTAAAATTTTGGATTAAAAATATATTTTATTCTTTTATAGAGATATTCAAGTGTCGTTGATATTGAATATCTATTTTTTTAAGAAGAAATTCTACATATGTTATAATTAAAATATTTTTCTTGTTCTAAATTAGAAGATAAAGAGATGTTTTCATTGGTAGCACTTATATTTGTTTCATTAAACTAATGTGTAACCAATAAGATGATGTAATTAGAAAAGTCAAACTAATAAGAGAAAAGTAATGAAATCGAAACATATTTTATAAGTATAGTGGAATATATTGATATATAATAATATATGTTGTTGTATGAAAGGAAGTAAGGTAGAAGATTTTTAAAATGGAGGTAGATGGTTGGTGAGTTGTTTGTTTTGATGATAAATAAAACTTAAAAAGGGTAATATGTTGTAAGATTTTAGGGAAAGGATATTATTGAAGAAAGTAGGGATAATATGAAATTATCAGTTATCAATGAGTTTCCACGATTCCACGTGCAAAAATCAAAAAAAGACTTTCTGCCGACAGCAATTTGAGCCAACCAATTGCATAAACAATTATTGTCTTGCTTTTCTCTTTAAACTTTAAGAGAAAGTTTAGACAATGAAAAGGTTAGGTTTTACCTAGGATAACAATAAGGGGACCAAGGTTTAACTATATCCTCCCCGTTACAATAAAAATTTACACTTATTTTTATTTTTAATATTAAATAATTATCAAATTTATGTATTCATAATTTTATAGGTTAACTTTAAATTTTAACAAAAAATTTAAATTTTTTTATTTGAATTTTGATATATTTTGGTTTCTAAATTTTAAAAATAAATTAAAATAAATTATTTAATCAAATTGTGATAAAAAAAAATTTATGTGTCAAATGAATTTTATAATGAAGCGGGAAGGTTTTAAAATGACCTAAACAACTCAAATGATAAAATGAAACATATTTAATATGCCCAAGATGTAACATCTCAAAAATATAGTATGAAGCTACATTTACGAGTCAACATATAATAATATGATAAAATAGTTAATGGAAAATAAAGTTAATCTTAGAATCATAACAAAATAACCATAAAATTCAAACTTTACAATACTCCTATTCTACTGCAAACTAAATGCATAACTGAACGGTTTTACAAAGAGAACGTTCTAACCGAACAATTAATACAAAACTACGAAAAGCTTCTAAGTGGAATTCTAAACAGGCGGACTTGCCTCTTCCAAAGCCTGCTCCACCGAGCACTCCTCTACTTTGGCTCACACCCAAAGGCGATCATTGCAAAAGAAGAACCAAACCGGAAACATGGACAAAACAGGAAATAAGGGTAAGTGAATGTAATTTAATTACAAACTCAAGCATACATTTTTCATACAAGTTCATTTAATGCGAAACCGAACGCTACATCACGTCAAAACCGAATACAAGCAGTCATATACAAACAAAACACCCAATCATGCATATACCAACACCATCACTTGACTATCCAGATTGGATGAATGTGTAGCTACGAAGTTTTTGCACTCGGGTGGTGTAGTAGCTAGGATGCCTTCAACAGCTGCCACCCGAGTTTAGTCCGTTTTACCTCACCAAAGGTTACTTTTTTAAACTGAGACCTCCCGCCATTCTCACACATGACTTACTCCTCTCTACTTAAGAATGGGTAACTTAGCACGATATCCACATTCATACTTTACAATTCCATAACCATTCATGAAACATTCTGCCTTGGAGTTCCCTTCAACATTACTTATAAACATCATCATCATCATCATTCAACATGTAATTTCATACAATAATCATATATTCACATAAAAGACCGACTACTAACAGCTTAGTCAAAATGTATATAGATCAAACCGACAACTAACGACTTAACCTGAATGCTTATAGCCTAAACCGACCACTAATAAGTTAGACCTAATGCTGATAGATCAAACCGATCATTAACAATTTAGACCAAATGCTTATAACTATGATTGACTACTAATTGTTGAGATTGTTGACAACACAATTTCTATATCAATCTAGTTTTTGATGATGACAAAACATTGCTTAATAACAAGTACATGTTGTTGCTTCATTACATGTTCTTATGCTGATTAAATTGTAATATCTATTGAACATGTGTATGTGTATGTACTTTGTTACATGTTCCTGTGTTGATTGATTGATATATTTCTGGAACATGTGCATATGCTTTAATGTGTTGTGTGTTATGCATCATTTCATATGTTTTACTACACATATTTTAAAGCAAGAAATCACAAGCACTTTTACGAACTTATTCTTGTGCTACAAAGTTCTAGTACAGTCGACTACATTACTAATGAATTCGACTATGCTAAAATCTTTGTACAAATTTTGAGAATCAGTGCTATGTGCTATTTTGAGAAGAAAAGAATTTCAAAGTGTTTGTCATTGTGATAGTTGACATTCTGTTTTACATATTCGACTGTATTTGTTCCCTGATTTGGAATTTTGTTATGCTCATGCACTCTAACGGCTATATTTTTAAAAGTTAGTTGAGCATTGATGACTTCGTCAACTGTATTGAATGTGTTTTGTTATTTGTTGACCATAGCTTACTAAGTTGACTGAACTGTTATAACTGTTATAATACAATCGAATGAATTAGTAGCACATTCGACTGAGAATCTGACTAATCTCCAAGAAGACAGTGGTGATCTTTCTTGAAAGAGACTCACAAAGGAGTTTCAATTGCACATTCATTGGTTGATCAACATTTGCACAAGAAGGTGCTTCTGTGATTAATCGTGTAGGCTTGGCATCCTGTGAAGATGATGGAAGACGCTCCAAGGAAGATGACCGATAGCATGATGCGAGTTCCTCAGAGCTTCTCCGACGAAGAGTGACGCAGCGGAAAGATGAAAACGAAGCTCTAAAAGAGCCGACTCGAAGTAAACTGAGAGAACGGAGAAACAATACAACGAAACCCTAGAAATGAGGGGAGATGCAAAATGAACCGATTAATCGGTTCAAAACACAGATTAAACGGTAGAAAGGTATTAGATCAGAGCAAAGGATGGATCAATCGGTGGAAAATGGAAATCAATAGGGTGAAAAGGACTTTGAATGGTGAAATAGGGTTTTTGATCGGTGGAAATCGAGAAGGAGTGGATGTCTCTAATGAGCACTATGAGAGTGTGCTTCCTGGCCACAAAATTGGAGATAATTCCCTTAGGCAAATGGGATTTATCAAGCAAGGGAATTCCTATGTTCACTCTGATAATGTTGGCGGTCAAGCAAATGAAGATGATGATGAAGACTTTCACATGCCTAACCTCACACATGTTGCGGGACCATCTCAAGTGAATGAAGAATATAGTCTAGAAAGTCTATCTAGACAAATGTTTGAGATGGCAAGGCTTCAGCATTAGATGATGGCTATCCAGAATACTCGCCATGAGGAGATATGTTCACATCTCAAGAGCCTCGATGAGAGGATTTTCGGATTAGAAAGGCACTTTGATAGTGATGTTAATGATGAATTTTAATTTTCCTTGTTTATTTGTTTGCCTTCATTATTGTATGCCTTATTCAATTAAAAATTAAATAATAATTTTACTTCATTGTTTGTTTTAGTTTGTCTTGCTTAATTATGCATACATGTTTTTATTAAGGGGGAGTATTATTTTAACTTAAAAATTTATTAACACAACCTTTTTATTCTGATAAAAAAAGGGGGAGAAAATAGTTTAAAGATCATTTTTTCTTCTAATGCTCTCTCTTCTTTAATGAGTGGTGTCTTTCCCATATTATTAAAAAGCTTTAAACTTGGAGGAAGTTTTGATCATCATCAAAAGGGGGAGAATGTTAGCAAAATGATGAAGATGAAGTTTTGATGATGTACAACTTTGCACAATACAAGATCCAAGAAGACTATTTTAAGTTTTATTATGTTAAAAGCTTTTGTAATAATCATAGTTGATGTAATAGGGTTTGATTCATGTACTTAATAAGTGTTATTTGCTGTTTGGAATCAAACTCAAGTTGTTTTAATCAATTAAACGTAGTTATAATCGATTAAAATGTGGCTGGCACTGAAAACCCAATTGGCTCTGAAATAATCGATTAATGCATGCTTTAATCGATTAGCTAACCGATTAAAATCAGGAATAATCGATTAATACTAGCCGTTGGAGGTTTCAGATTTGAAAAACTAGCTGTTGTACTCATTTTAATCGATTAACACTAATATTAATCGATTAAATGCGTTAAATGGCCAGTTTCGAAGAATGGAAGAGCATTGGCCTGAGTCTATAAATTGGCTCACTGTTTCTTTCAAAAACAAATCTTCCCTTGCGCTCTAAACATCTGAGATCATTGAGAACAGTGTGTTGTTGCTGAAGCTAAAGAAAATCTTGTCTGCAAAGCTGTGAAATGCTACTGCGGTGACAGAAAAATAGCTGATTTATCCTTGGAGCATCTAAGGAGGTGATTGGAAGAGTATCATCCTTCGTGAAGTATTCGAAAGAGGTGATCATCCTTTGTGAAGACTCAAAGGAGGTGTAAGTTCATCTCTTGTGGTTTCAAGAGAAGTGGTTTTCTAAACTCTTACAAATTAATTTTCTGCATGACTATTATTTGTAATTGTTTTGTGATTAGTGAAAAAAGTTTATCTTGTCTTTTAGATAAGCGAATGAACGTAGGATCTTAGTGATCTGAACCAGGATAAAACTACTTGTGCAATTTTTCTCTCTTCCTTACTCTGGTTATTTTATTTTAATTATCTACTTAGTAAGTAAAAGTGAGAAAAATAATTAAAAGGCACGAAAAAGTAATATAACCAATTCACTCCCTCTCTTGATTTGTTATTCCATGCTAACCATTCCACTGCAGCAGTTCTGACATACTGTGTAAAGTAATTAGAAAATTATGGTAATCGTAACATTGAAGGTAGTTTGTAGAAAAGTCAACAAAAACTACCTATGAAATTTTGTAATCTGATAACCGTGTGTAACAATTCGCTGATGATGCATAAATATTTTCCCTATTTACAAACTTTTGTTTAAATATAATTTCTAAATAATCTAAATTTTTTATAACATCGCTCTTTTTAAAATAGTTTTTTTTTTTAATTAAGTTTTAAACCTCAATAAATTTGGATATTATTAATTGAGTATATATTAAATATTGTGCCTAAAAACAATCATAAAAAATAGAACAAGTCTCGTAGCATCAAAAGTTGTGAGAAAATCTAGCTGCACACGGAATTCAAATTTGCATCACTTACACATGTAAATAAAGTGTTAGCAAAGCGATCATTGAAAGTCAGTGAGAAAAACACCCATAACTCTCATACCAATGTACAGCTCATGGTGGATATAAAGCTAAAACCATGGTGTTACAAATAAATCGGATATAAAGCTAAAAGAATATTCTGGTTAAAACCATGGTGGATATGCACCAAACAACTTGTACCAGATCAAACAGAATCAGTTTTGCATCAGCAAAATTCAGCTAGATTGAGTCGTCTCATTACTTTCATTGGCTTATATATAGAACACACATACTTCTGAATTTAAATCAACACTAATTTCAAACTAAAAACAGATTAACAGAGAATTCAAAACAAAATTAAAACTGCATCAGATTTTTGAAATGCAAATGACATTTGATAAAACAGAAATTGATTCAAAAAATAAAATTGACTCAAACAAAACATTTCACTGATTAAAATGATCAATTTGACATGACAAGCACTAAAAATATGAAACAGTGGATGAAACACAAATTGACCGATTGAAACAGTAAGCACAACACAAACAGAACAAGACAAATAGGAAATCACATAGACAACACAAAATTGATGAAGAACTTATCTCAAGTAGCATGGATTAAGAACTTGTCACATTTTACCAATTCCCAGCGACATCATCAATTAAGAACTGTATAATCACATTTTTTTCAACCTTAGATCTCAGTGTCATCAATGTCAGCATTTGAAAAACAACTTGATTCAACCAATATCAACAATGAAAACATTTAGAAAAGCAGCCGTAAGTTTCATCTCTAATAAAAATAAAGCACATAATATAGGAAAATAAACAAAACTTAAGAAATATCCGTATTTTTTCACTTACAATCCGTGAAAATAGCTGATAAATTAGTCAAAGTAGAAAAAAAAACTATAATAGGTATGCTATCTACAACCAAAATCATATTTAAACCACTGTCAAACATTAATATAAATGAATATACACTAACTAAAACAACTTACTGATAAATGTTTATGCTAGACCCTGTAGTTGTTTAATTGCAGGAGAACTAAAACTAAGATAAAGACACCATGAAATAATCAAAGATATCTAGTTTGATTGGAAAAATACAATCGATGGTTATTGTCAGATGGGTTACTAGAATCCATTGTTGGAGATGATGGAGTCAAAAGAGAAGAAGGTGCATCAGACTGTGTTGCCAGAGATGGTGAAGTTGATGAGGGGAGAATAGGGGAAACGCTGCAAAACCAAACCAATAAAATAGCAACTTAAGTTCTGAAATTTTGAGCCCTTGATACTTACAAGGTTGAAATGTTTTTAGTCTCAAAATCTAACTTACCATCAGAATTTGTCGATGTCTCATACATTTTTATTTCTAGCGTTTAAATTTTTTAACCTTATGATGAAGTGGAAGAAGGACCGTTGCCTCTCACGGTGGTGGTGCCATAGGGAACCGCTCGGTGAAGGGTGGCAGTAGCACTGGACACGGCGGTGAAATTGCTTCCAAGGGCTCTACTTAGAAGCATTGCTCTGCTTTGCTTAGAACACGCCCGAAAAAAACTCAGAAAAAGTTCCGGCACCATGAAACCGTTGAGCGGTGAACTTAGGTGCCTGGCGGTTGTCTGTTTTTATTAGCTAGATTTTGTAACCTTTATGTTATCTTTTTGGGCTTATATATAGCCCCAGTGCGAATCAAAAGGAGATTCTTTTGGCAGAGAGAAATGTCCAGAGCTTTTCCACACACCTTGGAGGAGGTTCCATGGATGCTTAGGCTCCAATCTACCAAGTTTAGGGTTATTTCTTCCATTCTTTCGTCATATTTCATCTAGTTTCACCATGATTATGGTGAATTAAACCCTTTGTTGTTGGGGAACAATGTAATCTTTTGAAACTCTCATATATTCAAATTCTTATTTATTTCATGTTTGTCATATACTTGTTTATCAATTGTTGGGTTCTCATCTTTACTTAATGCTTTTATTGTTTAACTCATTCATTAAAAGTTGTTTGTCTTTATCGATATGGGGACATATGGTAATGTCATGAACTGGTGAAAAATTCCTTGATTTTGCTAATACTGCCTAGGGATAGGGGTAGGACGATCAATTGTATTTGCTTCCGATCACATTGCATTATTGGTTACTAGGGGAGGCTAGGGATAGCAAGTCGGTAATTAATAATAGGCTCTTTTCACCAAGGGATTGGGTTAAGGGTAGGCTAGAAATTTTGCATGGCAATTGGATAAATAAGTGAAGTAAATAAGAAGAGTAGATATATGAGAGTGGATAAGATGAAATTGTAAACCCCAACAACACCGTTCATCCATAGTTTTTCAAAGCCAATTGAATCAACTGCATTTGCATGTTTATTTTTGTTCTTTGCATACAAGCACCAACTTAATTCTTTTCTCAAGTCTTACGCGATTTGTTTACATGAAAAGTAAGGCCTAAGAGTCCTTTGGGAAGAACGATATTGGGTTTACCAATTATATTACTTGATAACGATCCGTACACTTGCCAGTGGCTTAACAAGTTTTTGACGCCATTGCCGGGGACTCGTGGTTTAACTTATCTAGTAGTGTAAACTGATTAAGTTTGACTTGATTGTATATATATTTTTATCTTTTTATCTTTTTGTTTTTTTTTATATAAAAAAGTGCTACTATGGTTTGTGTTTCTTGTGCATGCAGTAGGAGCCCAAACATACTAGGAGCAAGAAAAATACGCAACCTCTTCTTGAAGGCTTAAGCGAGGCAAGGGGGAGAAGGAGAGTCAGACGCTCATCTAGGGATTTGTTTCCTTCCCCTGAAAGATTACTATCACCTTCACCAGTTAGAAGAACAAAAGAGATGGCTAAAAGAACTCCTCCAAGACGCACTCTTGCAAACCAATCAAATGCGGTTGGCTCTTTCCATTTTAACAGCATAGCCATGCCTACGGATCAAACGACCAACATGGTGATGAATCCAGCACTTATACACCTAGTGCAAAGTAAGCAGTTTCATGGCCTGTCAAATGAGAATCCTTATGACCATTTGACAGCGTTTAGTGAAATATGCAATACAGTGCAGATTGTAGAAGAGGGGATTCTTGCTGCAAGTCTGGTTTGTTGTGCAGCTATATTTTGGTTTTGGGTTAGAGAGGAGATTTATATTTTTCACATGGAGGTCTTCTATAAATTTCTTGTTGTAAAAACCACAACCATTATAGTGCATTTGCTTCCTGGGTCGGAAGGAAACTGGATGTAGGCATTGTTGGCTGAACCAGTATAAAAATCTGTGTTTGGATTTCTCTATCCCTTATCTTTTACATTCCAGTCGACTTTATTCTTTACGCAGTCAACTACGTAATTTCCGCTGCATACATATTCTGATTACTTGCAATTCAAGAAATATCAAAAAGCTTTATACTTTGATTACAAGATTGCGAAAAGAAAGTATTTTTGAAACAACACCAATTCACCCCCCCCTCTCTTGGTGATATAAAGAAGCCAACCTGTTTTCCAACACTAATAACTTAGGCCGAACACTGTAGTCTTAGGCCGAACACTATCGGGACTGAGTGCTAGTACAAGACCGAGCACTACTAAGACCGAGTGCCAGTACAAGACCGAGCACTACTAAGACCGAATGGCAGTACAAGACCGAGCACTACTAAGACCGAGTTCCAGTACAAGACCAAACACTACTAAGATCGAGTGCTGGTACAAGACCGAACACTACTAAGACCGAGTGCTAGTACATGACCGAACACTAGTGAGACCGAACACTTCTGAACTAACAAAAGGTATAAATAGATACGACCACTATAATATGGAGCACTTATTTACAAACCGAGAATGATTACAATATATGAGACTTAAATTATTATGAGTTACTTAACTAGGCTGACCACTAAATGGAAATAGAAAACTATACATAACCGAACGCTTATCAATTATATCTAATAGAAGACCGATCAGTCATTAGCTGAAATTCTCTACAAAAGGAGAATCCTGTTAAGACCGAACACCATAAGAGAAACTGAACGATCACGAATGACTCTCGACGGTAGTTACAGAATTCTATAGAGTACTGTAGAGTTAAGATCAAACCCTATTTCTACCCAACTCACACCATTTATCAGCATCAACACATTCAAATTAACATGAAGCAACTTCAATATTTCATCTCAACCAAATAACCACATAAAACATCGGTGAAACATGCAACCATTCAAAAACAGAGAATCATAATTAAATTACAGGTTTCCTTACCTCGAAATCTAGGTATTTTCTATACTTCCACAATTTTCCTAAGCCCTAAGCAACTTCTAAGACAGTCTACGATTTCAGATTGATGAGAAAGATTCAATCATAGGATCAAGAACATAAACCAGATTTTAGAAAAGGAATTGATGACCACATGCAAGCTGAATGCATGTAACAGAAAATGCAGAATGCTTCGAACAGACCAAGAAAGTCGAACTTACCAGCTCAAAACACCAATTTATTTGGTGCAAAAAAAGCTCTTGACTCCGGAAAAACTCGGACACGATCTGATTGACGATCAGAGGAAGAAAAAATAAGAATTTGTAGAGAGAAAGGAGGAGAATTTTAGAGAGACGGAGAAAAAAAGAAGATCAGAAAGTTGGAGAAGAGATACTGCATACAGAAAGTGAAATGTGATTTGAAATTTTCCTTTAAATACTACCGTAAGAATTCTCTCGGTCTACTATGCAATACACACCCTGAATCCCACTTTCTGAATTTCTAAATTCTTTAAACCTACACCTGGCTTCTATTCTCTTCCAAATTTAATGATCCTGACATAAAAAAACCTAACGTATTTGAGTTAAAATTATTATATTAATTATTTTTAAAGTTTAGAATTAAAATATATCAAAATTTTATATATTTACCAATTTTAATTTCACGTTAAAGAGACTAAAAAAATTTTTAATATTAAAAATGTAAAATTATTTAAATTTTATTGTCAAAATATCAATTTTTTTCTCCTAAATAAAATGAAGAAATTATAATTGTACAATTAATATACAAAAGAGATATACAATAAGAAGGAGAGATATTTAGGTCATTTTGTTCTTTTCCATTTTTATATTTAATTTGGAAATTTAAATGTTATTTATATTCATATTCTATCAATAAACATCATGGGTTAAATTGGAACAAGTTTCAACCATATTTAAAAGTTTATTTACTATGATTAATTGAACTGAAAACCTAGATCAAAATATGATTATTTCATAGTAATGCTATCATAAATGATGCTTTATATATAGTTTTTATTTTTTAACTATATTATTTATTATATTTTATAGTTATTTTTCATCTCTCCTTTGTTTAATTTATCATGGAAATTGCATTTTTCTCTTTTCTTTTTAGTTCTACTAACTAGCGAGTTGCAATTTCTAATAACTAGATAAAGGAGTCGAATTTGGAAGGGCCAAATATGACACTTCGACGTCATAAAATGGCATGGGAATTGAATTATTTGATGTTGTATTAAAAATTATATTTGTATTATTTATAATGGGAGATAGAGCTGTCAAAACGGGTAATCCGGTTCGATTTGGCCCAACTCACTCCAAGTTAGTTATTTAGTGAACCAACCTAACCTGACTCACTTATTAGCGAGTTGAAAAAATTCAAATCCGGCTTGATCCCTCACGGGTTGGTGGGTTAAACGGGTTGACTCACTAACTCATTTAATTATAAGTTTTTTTAAAATAAAATAAAAATATAATTTTTTAATTCAAATCTAAATATATGTCACTCTAAAATTGTATCAAACTTCAAAAACAATTCAAAATAAAAAAAGTATCATAAAATCCAAGTGTAATCCTAAAACATGTACAAAAGGGAAAAAAATAAGTTTTTAATATTGATAGTTTTTGTATCATTTATCTATGTATAATATTAGAGTCTTGAATAAATAAATCTATAATATTTTTCTCTCTTGAAACATTTTCTTCTTTATCACCATCTACAATATAATAAAAAAAATGCTAACTAATAATATTGAAATACAAAATAATAAATAATTAAATTAAGTTAGGTGGGTTCGTGAGCCAACCCGACTCACCACAGGTTCAACCTGATGAGTCGAGTTCTAAGTAAGTCAGGTTGAAAATTAGTCCACATAAAAAAATTACATTTTTTTTTCAAATCTAACCCAGTTCAAACCCGCAATGAGCCGATTGGCCTGTAAGTTATAACCTATTTTGACAACCTTATCTATATTACATGTCTTTTTGTGACAATTATTTTTAAGTTTCATCTAAATGAAATTAATAATATTTTAATTAGTTATTTTAATCAACGAAGAAAGATTAATCAAATCTTTATTCTTTTCGAGTAACATTAGGGAAAAAAAAAAGGACATGGGCAACATTAAGATAATTTACTAAGAAATTAGCCAGAATTCTTTAGATTTAAAAAAATAGAAAGTTTCAAACATATTAATATTTTTTAATATTCATTTTAATTTAATTTTATATTTACTATAAAAGGACCATGTATTTTTAATAGTAAAAACATGTATATTTATAGCAAAATATACTATGAATTTTTTAATTATATATATATATATATATATATATATATATATATATATATATATATATATATATATATATATATATATCACTAGTAGAAAATTAGTTTTTTATAACGACCTTATTATAACGAATAAAAATTATCCGTTATAATAGGTTGATATTATAACGTAGTTTTGTAAATCAATTATAATATGAAACGCGGTGGTAGAGCCGTCAAAATGGGTCACAGCCCGCGAGCCAACCTGACCCATCACGGGTTCGGGCCGGGTTGGGTGTGAAAAATACAACCCATTTATATGTGGGTCAGATTTCAACCCGGCTTATTTAGACCCGGCTCATGCGGGTTTAACCCGTGGTAAGCCGGGTTGGCCCACCAACCCACCTACCTAACTTTATTTTTTTAATTTATTATTTTATTTATGAAACATTAAAAACTAAAATACTTTCTTCACTCTTCACTCACTGTGTGTACCAAAAAAGTAACCTCTGCTCTCACAAATCACTCTCACGGTACTTGCTTTCATTTGACAGTGCTCTCACCCTCACTTCACTGAAAAAACACCCTTCCTTTTTTATTCTCTTTTCTCCAAATTTTTGTTTTCTCACTTCTCTTTCTTTTTTTTTTCAAAAACCCTATAATNACAAAAATAGGTGTTTGCAATTTGTTTTTTGTTCTGGGGGATTCGAAGACATGGAATGATTTTTTCATGTTTTGACATGCTTGTATCAGATTTTGTTCATTTTATTTAAACAATTTGAGTATACATTATTTGAACAAACTCTTTTTGATATCTTTGAATTTGGGAAATTATGTTACAAATTAAACTATTAATTTTTTGTTGATGTTGTTGAGTACTAGTTCTCTCTTTTTTTACTAATATTTTTACAAAAAATGATGAATGTAAAAAAACTTATTTGTATGTTTTGCGTGTTTGTTTTTAATGACATTTGAATTATATTGTACTTTTTATTATTATTTTGAATTGTCTTTAACATAATTTTTTGGGAGTGAAAATTGTTTAAATTTAAATTACCGAAAGTTTGTATTTTTTTATTTTAAAAAAAATGGAATTAAATGGGCTAGTGAGCCAACCCGTTTACCCATCAACCCGTGGTGGGTCGGGCTGGGTTCAAGTTTTTCTGGCTCGCTGATAAATGAGCCGGGTTGGGTTGGCTCACTAAGTGACCAACCCGTGGTGGACTGGGCCGGGTCGAGCCGGATTATCCGTTTTGACAACTCTACGCGGTTGTAAACTTATAAATAAGTGTAAGACCTATTATAACGTAGTTTTCTAAATCAGTTATAATATGAAACGCGGTGGCAAACTTGTAAATAAGTTCATAACCTATTATAAGAGAGTTTTAGAAATCAGTTATAATATCTCCTCCTTTCTAATTTTTCACATTTCCCTAATTTCATTTGAATGTTTCCCTCATTTCGTTCCTCTCCCGCTTTTCGTGTATAAAGCTCTGAATACTCCACTCTTCGCCTCTTCCTTCGTGTCTAAAGTAGCATCAACACCACGCATCTCTAATTTCTCGGCACTCCCACATCACACATCTCTAATTTCTCGGCACTCCTCCCTCCGAACACTCTGAGTACACTCCCTCCGCGCGACTGTGGTTGTGGTTTAGGTTATAGAGAGAAGGAGAGCTAGGTTAGGGGAAGACGTGTTCGTCGATATCTCCGCGCGAACTGAAAGCACTATGGTTGTAATAATGATTTTTTATTTTTACAAAACAAGCTTTTATGATAGGTGAACAATGTATGTAATAAAAACTTATGTCTGAAAAGTATATATTATGATAGGTGAAAAATTACTTGTCATAATATGTTCTACATATTATGATAGGTGAAAAAATCTTCGTCATAAAACGCTACATATTATGATAGGTAAATCGCTATATTATGACTTATAAGTGAAAATCTGTCATAATACACTGGACCTATTATGATAGGTTATAGAAAGTCCGTCATAATCGACTTGATCTATTATAATAGGTGACAGAAAGTCTGTCATAATACACTGGACCTATTATGATGCATTTTTTTGTTTATCATAAAATGTACAAACCTATTATGACGCCCAGAACTATGATGCCAGGTTATCCGTCATGATAGGTCATTTTTACCCGTCATAAAAAGCTATTTTTTTCACTAGAGTGTATATATATATATATATATATATATATATATATATATATATATGGGTTTGCTTGTGTACGCTCTTTTTTCAGTTGGTACATTTTAGCAATGTGTACCGCATTTTAATAGACAAAAATACCCTCATATTTTATGGATTCTAAGTTTTAAGGTCAAGGGTGGTTGATTTTTAATTAGTTGCTATATCAATGCAGTTTTTATTGGAAACTACTCAATACTACGCAATATGCTCAAATCTAGCATATGTGTAATTTGTTAGAATATTTTTGTTCTTTTTAAAAAAAATGAAATGAAAATATGTTTATTAATATGAAATATTCAAAAGGGAACGAGCGATGATCTTTTTCCTGAACAAGGGGATAAAGTTAAAAACAACAATTATCTCTATTCATAATTCTCTTCAATAATTTGTTCCTGTTAAATCATTTAGTACGATGTGTAAGAACTTCATTGTTATGAAACAAGTAGGCTTCTTTTTACACCAAGAGGGGAGGTGAATTGATGTTAATTCAAAATTAAAATCTTTTCGCAATCTTGGTATGAAAAATTCAAAGCTTTTGATCTTTCCTTGAAATGCAAGTTATTGAAAATGTAATGCAGCGGAAAAACACAGTTGATTGCCTAGTAGATATAGTCGACTGGAAAATAAAGAGTGCAGGGATCAGAAAATTCAAACACTGTGTTTATACTGGTTCGGCCAACAATGCCTACATCCAGTGTCCTTCTAACCCAGGAAGCAAATGCACTATAATGGTTGCGGTTTTTNCAACAAGGAATTTATAGAAGCACCACACAAAAATATAAATCTCCTCTCTAACCCAAAACCAAATATAGCTGCACACACAAAACCAGAATTTCAGCAAGAATCCCCTCTCCTGCAATCTGCACCCACGTCGAACAATCCTCAAGGTGTCACCAACACTCTTCACAGGATGCCAAGCCTATCACAGAACACTTCACAGGTTGCCAAGCCTTCAATCAAAAACCAGTAGTCTTTCGCAGGATGCCAAGCCTTTCAAGATCAACCCAGAAGCACCTCTCTGTGCGGATATTGATCAAATAGTGAGAACGATAACTTCTCCTTTTGAATTCCTCTCAAGCAAGATCACCACCGTCTTCTTGGAGAATTCTTGGAGCTTCTAACGAATTCAATCTGAAACAGAAAAATGAAAATTTCAGATCACAAAAGTCACAGAACAATTCGCGTTCTGTCTATTTATAGTTTTATGTTTCATCAGATTGATTCATAGTCGAATAGCCTACCAAGTCATACAGTTTTAACTAACTTTTGAAAATATAGTCGTTGGAGCTTGTAGGCTTAACAAAATTTCAAACAGAACAACAACACAGTCCAATATGCATATCACAATGTTGACTGACAGATGAAAAATCACTTTGAAATTCTTTTCAACTCAAAATCTCACACAACACATGTTCACAAAATCTGTACAAAGATTTTAGCATAGTCAAATCCATCAACAGTGTATTCGACTGAACTAGAATTTTGTCACAACATATATAATTTCAAAAGGTGTCTGTGATCTTTTCTTTCAGAAATGTGTAATGATTAAAAACATTTTATCTCACATTTCAATACAAGCATGTTCCACAAATATAACACTCAATCAAGCATAGGAACATACAATGTAATTCAATCAAAACATGTTCAACAAATATAACAAACTTTACAGAATAAGAACATGTAATACTGGAACATATGCACTTTTATTAAGCATTGAGTTGTCATCATCAAAAACCAGTTTGATATAGAGTCTGTGTTGTCAACAATCTCAACATTCATTTTTGTTGTGTTTTGACGTTGGTTATATGTAGGAAGGTGAAAAGTATATTCCAAAATATTGTTTTGAGTGAAAAATATGTTTATATATGTTTACGAGTTGACTTCAGAAATCCATTTTCTGGACAATGACTTACCCCTCCCAGAATCCCTTTTCACATAACGGTTTTTCTCTTTTGAAAAATATTTCCTGACAACTTAATAGTCAAAATATCAATTTTCCCTAGAGATAAACTACTAATTCTAAAATTTAAAAACGAAATTTAATAACATTCAGAAGGGAAATATATAACATAATCCTCTAATTAAAAATCAACATCAACATCTCATTTATTTTGTTATTAAAGTGGAAAAGAAATGAACTAACAGAGCAAGAGCAACAAATTGTGGTGTCGCGGGATACTGTGTGTAGATGAGAGAGAGTATAGAGATGAGAGATAAACAAATTGGATAAGTGAGAAAGGTAGATTAGGATTAGGCGAGTGTTTCTAATTGTTTTCAATTGGATGACAGAGAAAATGTTGGAGTGAAAGAGATTAAAGAGAAAGGGTTGAGAGGGATAAGGGAGGTGAGTAAGGGTTTGAGAGTTTTTTTTTTTTTTTTTTTTTTTTTTTTTTTTTTTTTAGTTTTGAGAATGAAAATTATTCAAATATCCTTTATCTTAAAACTTAGAATCCATAATATATGAGGATATTTTTGTCTACTAAAATCCGGTACACATTGCTAAAATGTACCAACTGAAAACCCCATATATATCCCATATATATATATATATATATATATATATATATATATGTAGGGAGGTTCAACATACACACATAAATCTCCACACTCGTAAGATATTGTCCACTTTTGGCCAAGTCCTCACGAATTTGCTTTTGGTACCACTCCAAAAAACCTCTTACCAATGAAGGTATCTTATGTTTATATAAACTCATGTTCACATTTCATTTTATCTTACGTAGGACTTTATTTGTACCCACAAAATATTGTATACTATCATTCTATAGATGATGTTTGATATCCTAATATACCTCAAACATATTTTGTTGGTGGCAAAGGAGATGGATGAAGAGAGAAAATAATAGTAGTTTGGAATGAAGAAGAAATGTTGACACTGGTGTCATGGAAGCATGATGTTTGTTGCAAAGGAAGTTTAGTTGGAGAATAAGTTAATTATAGTTATATTGTCGCACTCGGCATTATGGGTGACGAAT
The DNA here is from genome assembly GCF_000741045.1 of Vigna radiata var. radiata. Taxonomy (NCBI): domain Eukaryota; kingdom Viridiplantae; phylum Streptophyta; class Magnoliopsida; order Fabales; family Fabaceae; genus Vigna; species Vigna radiata. The sequence goes on along the minus strand of NC_028358.1, from coordinate 22,775,730 downwards.
TTGCTATAACTTTGTTTAGTTGGAGGGAAGAAAAGGTGATAAAAGTGAAAATTATAGAATTTTATAAGACGATAATTGTACCTAAACTTGTGTTGCCCTTTATACAAATTGGGAAATGCAGATCTTATATCTGAAATGAACCTAGAAAATTATTAAGGTATTAACCAACATGTAACATAGGGCCAACACTAATAAAGTAATTCCACTTTCCATCGTGATGCAACAGATAGCCACATAACCCACCAATAAAAGAAGAATGTCACTAACTGGTGGACACAGTTTTCAATCTATGCCAACTCTTCTTCCTTGCAAAAGTACGGCCAAATATAACGCCGTTTGGATCAATTAAAGTACCTCGTACCTACAACACACACACACACATATATATATATATATATATATATATATATATATATATATATATATATATATCCTTTGTATTTATAAATTATAAATACACGATCCGTATAAGGTTCTATTTCTAGTGATAGCATGGCACATAAAGTTGAAATCACATACATTCAATTTATATTATACTCCAACTTCCTGTATTTTTATCCTAAAAGGATAAATGTGCCTACCCTAACAAGACAAATTTGTCTATATTTTATTAAGGAACTACTTTGTTTTTATATAAATTCATCATATCAAATACACGTATTTTTAAAAAGTCTTTAATTCATTAAGAGTGGGTTGTGAATAAGTCTTTAATAGATTAAGAATAAAGATGATAATGTGGGAGGGTGTGTCCTATTTTGCTTCACACATAACTGCTAAACATAGGTCGGGTCAAATTATTCGCATGAGACTTACGAGTTAATTTGGTTTAACTCGTTCCACATGATTGAGGGTTTACAAGGTAAATTTATAACAACATTTTATAATATATTGTGATTATTAATTTAACAAATTTTTGGCAAATTAAAAAGTATAAATATGCTAAAATTTTCCTTTTATGCTTACTAAATTAATAAATTAATTTGTAAGTTATAATACTTCTAATTTTAAATTTAATCATTTAATTTTATATTTTCATAATTTTTTTTAATAAAATACATCACTTTTCTTACCACATAATACTTTTATATATATTTTTATTTCATATTATATTATACATGGGGTCTTACCCATAACTATACATATACAAACCAAAAACACATATATTATTATTATTATTATTATTATTATTATTATTATTATTATTATTATTATTATTATTAAGATTATAATTTCATTATATATTTCCTAAAAATTGTTAAGAAGTGGATTTTTAGGCCCAACTCAATCCTACAAAATCGGCGTATAAATTGAGGTTTGTAATCACTTATATATTATAAATTGACCTTGTCTCTAGTTGATGTGAGACTTCCAACACCCCCCCCCCTCACGTCAGGTATATACATCTTGAGCGTAAGACTAGACATTAATAGGTGGTCCAATAATGGCCCGATAGCGGGTAGAACAATATGCCCACACAAATCTCGTTAGGATAGGCTCTAACCTAAGTCTGATACTATGTCGAAGTGTACTTTTAAGCCAAACTCAACCCCACAAAATCGGCTTGTAAAGTTAAATTTGCACTAACTTATATACTATAAATTAATCTTACCTCTAGTTGATGTGAAACTTCTAACAAAAACAAACCACTACGTCATATAGTATATAATATGTTAACGTAAGTAGCAAAATATTGTGAAGGTAACAATAATAAGATCCATCAAAGGTTCATCTAGAAAGGTTAAGAGGGATTAACCTTATATCATTTAAAAGTTATAGTATTATTATGGACATTTGAACATTTACACTTCATTTTATACCACGAGAAATATGGCTTCTATTAGAATTGTTTGATATACAGAAAAGTTATATATATGTGTGATATTTTTTATTAAGAAAATTGTTTCTACATATTAGTCTCCAAGGTTGTCCAAAACTGTTTGAATGGTAATTGTAGAAAACACTTTGATACTTAAGCTAGCAAGTGTTTGGGCACAAGAGTATTAAATGATGTAATGAATATAATAAACTACTTTACTTGGACTTTCTATTTAATAAGTTTTTACTTATGATGACATACTTCCTAGCCACGGTCAAATTTACTAAACTAGAGTTGGAATCATCTGTGCAAGGTGGACCCAAACTTTTATCATCATGAAAGATAAAAATGATGATAAAAACAGAAATGCCTTTGTTAAGCCCCTAGCAAGTGTACCAGGTCGTTATCAAGTAATATATAAACAGTAAGTCCGAGTATTGTTCTCCCAAAGGACTCTTAGGCCTTATCTTTCATGTAAATTGATCTTATAAGACTTGAGAAAGAAATAATTTTGTAATGTGAATGCAAAACGAAAATAAACATGCAAATGCAAGTGAATCAATTGGAAAAGAAAAGATATGAACGAATGAAGTTGTTAGGGTTTACAATTTCATCTTATCGGCCCTCTTATATCTACTTTTCATATTTAATTCACTTTATTATCTAATTGTCATGCAAACTTTCTTAGCCTACCCTAAACCCAATTCCTTGGCAAAAAGAGCCTACTATTAATTACTAGTTTACTATCTCTAGTCTCCCTGAGTAATTAATAATGCATTGAACACTGAAGCAAAATATAATTGTTCGTCCTACCCCTATCTCTAGGCAGTATTGCTTAATAAAGGAATTTCCTATTAGTTCATGACTTCCCCATACGTTCCCGTATCAACAAAGGCAAATATCTTCTTACCGAATGAGTTAAACGATAAAAGCATTGAGCATAGATAAGAAACCCAACAATTGATAATATAAGCATATGCAAGCATATGAATAAAACAAGAATTTCAATATAAGAGAGTTTCAAAAGATTACCTTGTTCCCCAATAACAAAGGGTTTAGTTCACCATAGACATGGTGAAACTAGATGGAATTATATGAAAGAATGGAAGAGTAAACCCTAGATTTGATAAAGTGGAGCCTAAGCATCCAAGAAATTTCCTCCAAGGTGTGTAGAAGTGCTCTAGACGTCTCTGCTTGCCAAAAGATTACTTTGAAAATTGCAATTGGTCTATTTATAGCGCATAAAAGTAACAGAATTTAAGCCCAAGCCCAGTATTGCATCGCTTAGTGCCTAAATTGGCCGCTCAGCGGTTTCCCTCTAATCAAGGGGACCGCTCAGCGGTCCATCTCACCGCTCAACGGTTTGCCTCTAATTGCACTGGACACTCAGCGGCACCGCTCAAGCGAGAAGCAGTGGATCTCCCTATGTGTCTAGCGCTCAACACTGGAATTTGGCGCTAAGCGGTGGACTTGACTCTTCTTTTCTTCCTTTTTTCCTCTTTCCTTGAGTCTAAGTCCTCCCTACTTCACTTCCATCTTCAATTCTCATCAAAACCCTGTAAAACAATGCAAAAACAAGCATAATATCTCTCAAAACAACTTTTGACTCTAATGTGACTCAACTAAGTGTTTTACTTGATTATAAGCTCATTCTAAGCCAAAAAGGGTGTGTTTTGATATCAAATTCAAGTATAAAAACAACGGTTTTGAGACCGTTATCAGCCTTATGCCTTTTAGGGCAAATCGGCAAGTGTATCGTGTCGCACAAGTAATATAAAATGGTAAGACCAAATATCGTATCCTAGAGGACTCTCGGCACGGAACAATTGTGTGAAAACAAGATTAATTAAGACTTAAAGATAAAAAGAGATCATGGTTTGTTTTGCAAAGAAAATAAAATAAAGCAAAGTAAAAGTGATCAATGGCAAAAGAGCACAGAGATGAATGGAGATTGATTAATATGAGATGAATATGTTGTTGGGGTTAGACTTCACCAAGTTCCCTCTCATGTATATAAGAATTCTTCTTTATTCATTAATGCTAACGTCCCTCACTGAAACACTTAAACCCGATCCCTCGGTCAATAAGCCTGTCCCTAATTACCAGTTCATACAATTCCTAGCATTCCTGATAAAAAGATGTGAAGATCAAGAGGTTAAGACGAGTAAGACTCATACCCTCATCCCTGTGCAATATAACCTTTAGGAGTAATTTAACAAGGACCTGAATTGTAAGGAACCTCCTGACACTCATGCAACTCATAGATCATGCTATTGTATAAGCAAGCAATAAGAACAGATAAATTACTCTAACAATTAATAAAATAAAGCACATAGAATTAAGAACAAATTCAAATACATGAGAGTTCACAAGGTTACATCATTCCCCAACAAAAAATAGAGTTTAGTTCCCCGTAAACATGGTGGAACCCAATGAACAATGGAAGAAAGAAAGAATGGAAAGGCTAAGAATTTGGCTAGTAGTGTATTTCTATGCTTGCTTCTACCAGGGATGCAAAACCTAGAGCTCCAGGGTCCTTTAAATAATACCAGAAGAGTCCCAGATTGCGGCCTGGTCCAAAAGAATCAAATCAGAGTAGAAACACGGCCCGATCCACGTCAAATCTCGCTCAAGCGTCGTAGGGAGCTCGCCCGAGCGTGAATTGAGGGTTCTGCAAAGGCTTGGGCACCAGTTTTGGACGCCTGGGCTACAGACGTCTGTCGCCCGGGCGTCGGGTCCGTCGCTTGGGCGACGAGCGGTGATTTCTTCTCGCAAATTTTGCGCTTCTGTCGCCTGGTGCTCACATGGGCTTCGGGTTTTCTCCCTTCTTGGTGTCTTTTTGACCCCTTTTGAGCTCCAACTTCATGGCTTTTCACTTCTTCTTCCATTATTGCTTCAATTTCTATTAAAACAAGGGGAATTTGTTAGAAAACAGTTAAAATTAACCTCAACTCTCTTATTCACACAATTTACAGAAAATATATGAGTTCAAGCAAGTTTCTAAGTCAAAAAGGGTGCTTTTAGTATCAAAATCATATATCAAATAACGGTATTTTAATCCCTTATCAATGAACACCACAATCTTCTTTATGGATTCTAGGAGCTTTCAGACGTTCCACAAGAGATCAATAATCTGAAACAAATCTATCAAATCGTTAGAATCATAAAACTCTCTACAGAATTCAAATTCGCATCTATATATAGTTTTTCATAAAACTGACACTCCTACGTCGACTTTGCTACTGATAGAGTCGAATATACTCATACAGTTATAACACATAGCAGTAGTTAAAGCAATTAATTGATTATACAATTAATGCACTTGATTCTCAATAAATGCTTGGTCAATCTCATTTAAAATATAGTCGTTAGACAAAATAAGATAAGCATTAACATAATTTCAAAACATAATAGACTAAGTCGAATGGCTTGCGCACATAGTCGACTTTGTAACAGTTCAATGTAGTTTTGAAAAACTTTCTTTTCAAAAATACTCACAGCACACTTTGAAAAACTTTGTGTAAAGCCACAAATTTTAATCGACTTACTTCATAATGAAGTTGACTTAAAATCGTTGGTTTTCTACACAATTAAAGTTCAACAAAAGTGCACGTGGTTTTCCTTTTTCAAAACATTTGTTATGCAATCACAAATAAGATCTCATGTAAAACACAGTGAATTTGCATGCAAATACAAAAGCAACACCAACATGTTCTCATATAATCATAAACATGAAAGTAATGAACATGTAACACATAAACACATATAAACACATGTGTTATTAATTATGTGTTGTGATCATAAAAAACCAGAAGCTTTGAGATTGTATGGTTTGGCTAAACCAATGCTCCGCCTATCAATAATCTCAACAATCTCCCCCTTTTCTAATGATGCACAACCATGATTAATAAACAACCATGTTTGTACAAATCAATCATCACAAATCATCAATCAAATGCGAGTCAACATCATTAATCTCATTATTCTCCCCCTTTGGGCATTATAAAAAAAAATATACACAGGTATTAATTTAGTAGATAATCAGGCATATAGAGATACATCAGTAAATAATAACACAGATACAAATGCTCCCCCTTTGATCAGATAATCACATGAAAAAGATAAACTCCCCCCTTAAGTGTAGGCATGCGAAATATCTAAAATATCATGCAATGCTCCCCTTGTCATTATGCATGTTTTATATTCAAAACCCAAATGCACAATGCAGTATTCTCAGAACATTTTAGAGCATGTATAAGCAAGTGACAATATTCTATCATATCAAAAATTGTGCAAACAAATCAATGCAGCATAGGTACAATATCAAAATGCAACAATCTCAATATAACCTCTCAAATATTTCAATCAATCATAACACAAAGATATATTGAATATGAAACAATCAACAATATATGATCAATAAAAAAAATAACATAATTCTAATTCATGGAATTTATAACCCCTGTTAAACAGTAATCGATTGATCCACAGTCGCAATCGACTTCATGGCTTTTCATTTGAGTTGAATCTCTAGTTGTTCATCAAAAAGCAATGTTCGTGCAAAAACCTTTCAAGCAGTATGGCAATTTACTCCTCCCTTTGAATCTCTCTCAAGCAAGATCACCACCGTCTTCTTGGAGAATTCTTGGAGCTTCTAAAACAATTCAATCTAAAACAGGAAAATGAAAATGTCAGATCAGAAAAGTCACAGAACAATTCGCGTTCTGTCTATTTATAGTTTTCTATTATATCAGATTGCTTCTCAGTCGAATAACCTACTAATACAGTCGATTGTATTAAAACAGTTATAACAGACAGGCAACACAAAGGCTCCTCAGTTAACAAAATCAATACACATTTATTACAGTTGACCAGGTCACACAGTCTCAACTAACTTTTGAAAAATATAGTCGTTGGAACGTGTAGGCTTGACATAATTTCAAACAGATCAGTAACATAGTTGAATATGTGATCCACAATATCGACTGACACATGAAAAATCACTTTGAAATTCTTTTCAACATACAATCTCACGTAGCACTGGTTCATAAAATCTATACAAAGATTTTAGCATAGTCGAATCCATTATGAGTGTATTCGACTGAACTAGAACTTTGTCACAACAAATATAAGTTCATAAGGTGCTTGTGATCTTTTCTTTCAGAAATGTGCAGTAATCAAAAACATTTTATTTCACATTTCAATACAAGCATGTTCCACAAATATAACACTTAATCAATCATAGGAACATACATTGTAAATCAACAAAACATGTTCAACAAATATAACAAACACTTCAGAACAAGAACATGTAATACTGGAACATGTGTACTGTGTTGTCATCATCAAAAACTAGTTTGATATAGAGTTTATGTTGTCAACAATCTCAACAATCTCCCCATTTTTTGATGATGCACAACCATGATTAATAACTCAACCATGTTTGTACAGTTTAACATATGACAGAGTAAAAACATATATACATATATCAGAAAAAATTAACACAGTTCAGTTACTCTGCATATATAGAAAAAATATCAAGCAGATAAAGTATGATGCAGCAATTCTCCCTATATAAACTTGCTCTCATACACTCATGTATATCTCTCCCCCTTTGTGCATTAAGAAAAAAATGAATGCTTCAGATATTTATGCAGTTTTGAAAAACAACATAGATGCATCATAAAGATATGGAGTTTATGAAATATAGTGATGCTCTCAAAATCACAAGTTCATCACAAAAACAGTGTAAACTCCCATGAAATATAGATGTGTGATGAAACAATGTTTATAACAGTGATACTCCCCTTGTCATTATGCATGAGTTTCAAAAACAGTTTGAGTGCACAATGTAGAATATCACAGATTAAGCAACAGTTTAAGCACAAATTTGTATCACAGTCAAATTATCAAATCACATATATAAGCAATGATACAAATATCAACAATCTCACAATATTATCTCAATTCAGATATTGAAACATGTAAAGAACAAAGATAATAGCGGAATATTAATGATTTAAGCAGACAGTAAGGATAGAATCAAATTCCAGAATTGGAATTGTTAACCCATTAGGACGCAATCGAATGCATTGCTTTTGCAAATGTTGTATTCCAATTGTAGATCTTCAAAGCAATGTCCTTCCTGCAAAACCTTTCAACAACCTTTTCTAGATCAAGCATAGTGGTTAAGCAAGAATTAAATCATATCAAAACAAAAGTCAATATGTAAAGATGCATGACAGTTCAAGCATAGTTGACTTCAATCAGAGCATAGTTGATTCAATCAAACAATTCATCATATTTCATTCAAACAATTTAAGTAAATGGATTGATTCAAACTACTAATTTCATTTCCTTGATTTAAAGATATTACATTAATGGTGTAAAGCAAGGAAATAAAAAATAAAACACAGAAAACAAAAGATGGCATTGTATGCCATTCTACAAAATGAAAGACCTAGTCTAGGACTCAAAACACAACTAATTTTTCTTTCTCCGTTTATTAATGAAGGTCTTGAGAATCATGTCACTTGCATTGTCCTCTGATCTTGTCTTTTCACTATCACCATTGCTTCTTTGAGATGATTTTGCAGAGGAGCTAACATCTTTAGAATTTTCATGTTTTTGGCTGTTGTTTTTTTGTTCATCAAGCCTTCTTTTGATCTCAGCTAGTTCTTGCAAAACAATTCTTTCAAACTCATTTCTTCCTCTGACCTGGTTTATTTGAGAGAATGATGGTGTGTTATTGTCCCTGGAGATTTCATCTTTGTATTTCCAGCCTTCTGATGTTTTCTCCATATGCAATAAATGAAGAATAGTTTTGTCCACAAGACTTGAATTTTTATACTGTTCACTTGACTAACCAATGCACTCCACACCGCAGTAAACCAGTATCTTTGAAATGAAGACACAGTAAGGTAACTTTCCAGATTCTGATTTTGTTACCTTTAGCATATTATCGGAGATGGCAGCTGGCCAATCCACCTAAATATTCTCCTTCAAGGCCTTCAACAACATTAGGTCTTCGATGGTTGCTTGTGCATAGTTTCCTCCTCTAGCCATGAGAATACAAGCTATGGTATAGATGGCCATTCTCTCATATTAGGCTGAGCTTCATCGTTGCTTATCCATCCGTTCAAGTCATACATTCTTCTAGAGCTTCTAGAGGCCATGGACTTGACCCTTCTTCCTGGTGTAGAGTTGGAAGCGATTTTGGTTTGAAGATGATTCATGACCCTCTTAGAAGAAATGACAATAGTGGATGATTTGATCAATAAGAGTAAATGCAGTGACTTCTGATTGTCCAGATTTCAGCAAGTTTATATTGAATAACAAATTGGAGGGAACCCCTAATTTTTACTTTCGCACCAAAATTGAAATTTCAAATTTCAAATTAACCAGACCATTTCATCACTTAGTCGAATACATTAATATACCAGTCGACTGTGACTTGTTAAAAGTCATTTTCAATCAAATTTAATCATACAAACCATTAAGCACACTACACAAAGAATCATACAACAACAATTAATCAGTATATGCATGATGCAGTAGATAGATACAAATTTACCAATTGTAGACACTCAAGGTGTTTGCTATGTTCCATAGTTAATTCATCCTTGAGAACAATTCTGCATTAGCTGCATATCCTGCAAAACAATTAAGTTTTGGTTGTTGGTACCCATTTGACTTTGGGTCCTTGATTGTTAGTTCTTGTTACATGTTCCTTTGGTATCCATACACATAATCCTAAAGGAACAACAACATTTCTATAATAACAATTTCTAACATTATGACCAACACAATTGCAATAAAAACATGCATTTCTAGCAGGTTTTCTTAACTCATTAAGTTTCCTAGCATTGGTTCTGTTAAAGTAAGCTTTGTATCCAATTCCTTGTCTATTTTTAATTCTGCTAGATGAATTTCATACAACATCTAAATTGTCACTAGCTTGAGTAAACTTAGCTAGCTTGCTAGTCAAGTAATTTATCTTTTCAATGTGTGTAGGACAATTTTCACAAGCTTTTTCAACAGTAACAATTTTAATCTCAATATTTCTAGCAGATAAAAAAGCTTCATTCAATTCTTTTTCTAATTTTTCATTTTCAGCAACAAGGTTATCAATTCTATATTCATAATCTCTTTTTTCAGAGTTCAGTCGATTAACCTTGTATTCCAGTCGCATTGCTTTGTTAACTCATTGGCAAGTGTACCAAATCGTTCAAGTAATAAAACTAGTAAGACCAGGTTTCGTTTTCCCAAGAGACTTGTGCAACACATGACAATTCTTCCTTTCATAACTCAATTAGACATCAAAGTGGACAAAAACACAAGAAACTCTTTTTGGTATTTTTATCAAACAGTTGGTGTGCAAGGAATTTAACATAGTGTATTTACAATTTGTCAAGACTAGAGTTCATCCACTTCATTCTCATGCATTTACAAACAACTCAATTCCATCAATTA
>NC_028358.1:22755600-22765237 GCF_000741045.1 Vigna radiata var. radiata | reverse complement strand
CTCCATGGAGGAGAACTTAGGGTTCTACAAATTGAAGAGATAGGGAAGAAATTGGAACCAAAGAGAAGATGCAAAGCCTTTCCCAAGGTTCTTGGCAGCTGCTCCATACTCCATTTGCGCTTCCCCTTCACATCTCCATCTCCAATTTGTGACCCATCTTCTTCCTCAACCCAAAAGGGGCAAAATCACCATTGATGAAGCTTGAAGACCCAAGGAGGAGTGGGAGAGTTTCCTAACACCCCAAACAGCCTCCAAGGGCCTCTCCCAGTCTCTCTAGGTGAAGAATGAAGTGTAGGAGGAGAAGTCTTTCAAAAATCGCGAGACCCATGTTTAAATAACCCATTTTGACATATCAGCGAGAATTCGCGCCCAGCTCGGATTCCTGGCACCCAGCGCCACTTTTTACTGCATCAGATATGAAAAACAGCAAGATCTCGCGCCCAACGCGGATTCCTGGCGCCCAGCGCGGATTCTCTCTGCAGCTCTGGCGCCCAGCTTGGATTTCTCTACAACTCTGGCGCCCGGCTTGGATTTTTGGCGCCCAGCTTGGGCGGTTTTGACAGCATTCTAAAATTTAGGCTCCTGTGCGATTCCAAAGGCGTCCAACATGGGTATTTGCTTCAGATTGATCTTTTATTGTCCCAAAACATGTTCCCTTGAGTTCTTGCTTGTTTTCCTCCACTAAAATTGCTTCCTATTCCTTTATTTCACACACTCAAACATACAGATTAGAGGTAAAAACAAGCATATACTAAATAAACACAAGAAAACTAGAAAACACACTAAACGTGAGAATAAAACAAAGTAAAAGTTATGAAGGAGTTGATTTTGCCACTAAAATGATGCTTAAATAATGGTAAGAATTAGCATTATCATGCTTCAGCATGTAATTCCCTAAATGCCTCAATCAGCTGCTGATATTTCTCTTCTATAGGCAGATTTTCAAATTCATCATCACTGTCACAATGACTCTTTGCAGTTCTAGCCATGTGACATATGTTGGATTTCTCCTCTTGGTCAGCATCTTCATTACTTGAGCTTTCAGAATATGAGTTTTCCCAAGCAATGTAGGCTTCTTTTCTTCTCATATTTCTGCCTTGAGGGAATCTTTTCTTTCCTTTCTACTTTGGCTGTAATTCAGGACAATCAGGCTTGATGTGACCTTCTTTTACACATTCATAGCACTGGACAAAATTTGTGTTAAAGCTCTTCTTTTTGCTTTGACCTGCATGGTTAGACAGTTGACTATCATTTTGCATAAGTCGACTAAACTTTCTTACCATCAAGGTCATCAGTTCTTTGTCGTCCATCTCTGTTTCTGTGATGTTCTTGCTTGCAGCCTTCACAACTATGGACTTCTTTTCTTCAATCTCCTCTTCATCCTTCAGTCTACCAAGTTCTAACTCATGTTCCCATAGCTTTCCAAACAAGGTAGCCATATTCATAGTTGTAAGATCTTTGGATTCAGAGATTGCAGTGACTTTTGGTTGCCAATTCCAGTTCAGGCTTTTCAGAATCTTGTTGTTGATCTCTTCTTTCTCAAAGACTTTGCCAAGAGCCATAAGGTGATTGACAATGTGAGTGAATCGTTTCTGAACATCATAGATGCTTTCACCAACTTTCATTCTGAACAATTCATACTCTTGTATCAACGAATTCTTCCTGGCTCTCTTGACTTCATCCGTGCCTTCATGTGTTACCTCTAGAACATCCCACATTTCCTTGGCAGACTTGCATTGGGATATCTTGAAAAATTCATCAATAGTTAGTGCAAAGGCAATAATATTTCTAGCTTTAACATCATACTGAGCTTTTCTATTTTCATTAGTAGTCCACTCAGTAAAACGTTTCAAAACAGTTTCACTATCAACAATTTTTGTAGGCACATATGGACCATTCAAAGTGGCATCCAAAATTCCTTTATCTTGCGATTCAAGAAAGATCTGCATGCGAATTTTCCAAAAAGGGTAATTTTCACCAGCAAACAGAGGTGGTCTATTTGTTGAAGCACCTTCACCAAAAGTTTGAAAATTTGAAGCCATTCCTAGGTTTTATAGTCGAATAGAATAAAAACAGAGTCGATTGAATTTTCAAATATCTTATGAAAACCAGCTCTGGTGTCAATTGTTAAAAACAGGTAGGCTTTATTTTACACCAAAAGGGGGGGGGGGGGGNGAATTGGNGTTAGTTCAAAATCAAAATCTTTTCGCAATCTTGGTATGAAAATTTAAAGCTTTTGATCTTTCCTTGAAATGCAAGTAATGAAAATTCAATGCAGCGGAAAAACGCACTTGACTGCTAAACAAATATAGTCGATTGGAAATAAGGAGTGTAGGGATAGAGAAAATCAAACACTGGTTTTTATACTGGTTCGGCCAATGATGCCTACATCCAGTGTCCTTCCAACCCAGGAAGCAAATGCACTATAATGGTTGCGGTTTTTACAACAAGGAATTGATAGAAGCACCACGCAAAAATATAAATCTCCTATCTAACCAAAAACCAAATATAGCTGCACACACAAAACCAAAATTGTAGCAAGAATCCCCTCAACATGTCACCAGCACTCTTCACAGGATGCCAAGCCTATCACAGGTTGCCAAGCCTTCAATCAAACGCAACAGTCTTCACAGGATGCCAAGTGTTCAAGATCAAACAGAAGCAGCTTCTTGTGTAGATATTGATCAAGCAATATGAGCAATTGACTCCTCGCTTTGAATCTCTCTCAAGCAAGATCACCACCGTCTTCTTAGAGAATGAGCTTCTAAAAGAATTCAATCTGAAACAGGAAAATGAAAATGTCAGATCAGAAAAGTCACAAAACAATTCGCGTTCTGTCTATTTATAGTTTTCTGTTATATCAGATTGCTTCTTAGTCGAATAGCCTACTAATACAATCGACTGTATTAAAATAGTTATAACAGACCGTCAACACAAAGGCTCCTCAATTAACAAAATCAATGCACATTTATTACAGTTGACCAGGTCACACAGTCTTAACTAACTTTTGAAAAATATAGCCGTTGGAGCGTTTAGGCTTAACAGAATTTCAAACAGATCAGTAACACAGTCGAATATGTGATCCACAATGTCGACTGACACATGAAAAATAACTTTGAAATTCTTTTCAACACAAAAATCTCACATAACACTGATTCACAAAATCTGTACAAATAGTCGAATCCATTATGAGTGTATTTGACTGGACTAGAACTTTGTCACAACAAATATAAGTTCATAAGGTGGTTATGATCTTTTCTTTCAGAAATGTGCTGTAATAAAAAAAACTTTATTTCACATTTCAATACAAGCATGTTCCACAAATATAACACTTAATCAATCATAGGAACATACATTGTAAATCAACAAAACATGTTCAACAGATATAACAAACACTTCAGAACAAGAACTTGTAATACTAGAACATGTGTACTGTTATTAAGCATTGTGTTGTCATCATAAAAAACTAGTTTGATATATAGTTTGTGTTGTTAACAATCTCAACAGAATATGATGTTTCCGCTATCAAAAAGAGATATAACACAATGAAAATGTGTGAGCTATATATGAATGATATCAACATAAAGACCAGCTCCATGTAATAATTTAAAAGTAGTATATCGGAGTTGTTTAACTTGTATCAAAGCAAGTATACTGATTTTACATGATATGACATTTGATGTCAAGGTCATGTTACAATACTCATATAATGTACAAAATGTAGATTAGCAAATGACTATTATTGCATAAATGACGATATGATACCAACTATTATGCAGCATAAAATATGATACATGTGTTAGCAAAAGTAGAGATAAAAACTTATAATGGATCTCATAATGATGCATATTTCACAATGTATAATGGATTTGAAAGTGAATTTGTGCTATATGCAACACATGACATAGATTTCATTCTAAACATGTATATCATGAAATTTTAAACTTGTCTAGCAACCCAAAAATGTAGTTATATGCTTATAAAACCTGATTCAGGTACTTAATCGATTACATTATTAGTATAACAAATTAAGAACTACAATAATGGTTATTTAACAGATTATGACATATTTTTAATCTCTTAAAATGCCCATATATAGTTATAAACAGAGTATATGAATATAGACCTATTGTAATCACTTTAAAACCTGCAAAAACACCATTCTCAACATTGTGCAATGTTAGCACTAAAAAAAATCATGATATGACCATCAGTTTTATGCCAATATGCATGAGCAATGGATGACAGTGAGCACACAATCATATCAACAAGTGTTAAGCATTATATTAGCTCTTCCACAACAACCATTGAATCATTCATGATAGATATTATCAAATTTAGTAGACACAATTTTAAAGTAATAAGAATCCATGCCTATAACCAACCAACAAAATTAAGGTTCAAAGCATTGTTCAACAATTAAAGTAGTTCAAATAGAAGACTAGTCCTAACATTTAAGTACAATAGGAACAATATGTCTAAGCAAAAAGCCTTATGGCTTGAAATTACAAAATTTCAAAGCAAAATTGGATTAACTTAAGATCTTATTCTTATATATTTATGTATCCTTCATCCTCCATGTCATCCTCATCCTCTATGTCACTTCCGAAAAGGTCATCATTGTCAAATCCATCATCCAATTTCTTGTGGATTTTAGCAAGTCAGTTCTCAATCTTGTTGAATCTGGCAGATTGGATCTTCATTTGTTTCATCATAAACCTTTCAAATTCAGTCCTTGGTTTAAAAGTAGATCCAACATTTGACTTGTTCACATTCAAAGGCACTATGTCTTCTACCATGGGTAATTGATCATCCTTGAAACTCCATCGTACTTCACTTTTCCTTAAACCCATGTGATGAAAAGCAAGATTTGAGATTAGATTGGTCTTGTAGCTCATTATTACTTCACCCATAAGGTCAACATCATAATGGCACATGACACAGCTCAGAAACACTATGATCTGGGTCGTACCCGAGTCAAATTTAATGTTCAATTAAAGTGTAGTATACTAAGAGAATGACCTGTAGGTGTTCTCTTAAGGACCAAATGTGGTTCAAGCAATAGGTCAAACACGTAGTGGAGATAGGGCGGGGGTTATGTGGAAAATTTTACTAACTAAATTAACGAACTAGAGCACTGATTAAAACACTAATTGAGGATAGGTTGGGTTATTGACTTCACTACAATGAATCCAATCCTTGATTACCAATAATTATGCACTTAAATCACCCTAATCCAATATTGATTTGCCTACTAAGTGAAGACTAAACACATTTTTCATAATGCACACGCTTAATCAATTTGCTCTACTGCAAATTAAGCATTTGTGCTCCTCATCTACTAAGCGAAGATTCAATACAGATTAGGTAACTAATCATACACCTAACTATAAGTGCAAACATATTATACGATTGTTAAGTCCCTAGCAAGTGTACCGGATTGTTATCAAGTAATATAAAACGGGTAAGTCCGAGTATCGTTTCCCAAAGGACTCTTAGGCCTGAACTTTCATGTAAACCAATCGCATAAGACTTGAGAAAAGAATTAAATTTAGGTTTTGTAAGCAAGACAAAATTAAACATGCAATATGCAGTGAATCAATTGGCTAGAAGAAACTATGGATGAATGGAGTTGTTGGGGTTTACAATTTCATCTTATCCACCCTCTTATATCTACTCTTCTTATCTAATTCGCTTATTTATCATATTGTCATGCAAACTTTCTTAGTCTACCCTAAACCCAATCTCTTGGCGAAAAGAGCCTATTACTAATTACTAGCTTGCTATCTCTAACCTCCCCTAGTAACTAATAATGCAAGATAAACGGAAGCAAAATACAATTGATCGTCCTACCCCTATCTCTAGGCGGTATTAGCATAATCAAGGAATTCCCCCCAATTCATGACATTACCGTACGTCTCTGTATCAATAAAGACAAACAACATTTACCAAATGAGTTAAACGATAAAAGCATTAAGCAAAGGTAAGGAACCCAACAATTGATAAAATAAGCATATGCAAGCATATAAAGAAGATATGAATTTTGATATAAGAGAGTTTCAAAAGATTACACTGTTCCCCAACAACAAAGGGTTTAGTTCACCATGGACATGGTGAAACTAGATGAAATATAATGAAAGAATGGAAGAATAAACCCTAAATTTGGTAGATTGGAGCCTAAGCATCCAACGAACCTCCTCTAAGGTGTATAGAACAGCTCTAGACGTCTCTATCTACCAAAAGATTGCTTTGGGAATCGTACTAGGTCTATTTATAGGCCAAACAAGTAACAAAATTTAAGCCCAGGCCTAATAGATAACCGCTCAGCGGTCAGTTTAACCGTTGAGCAGTTTGCCTCTAATCGCTCTGGCCGCTCAGCGTTGGATTTGGCCACTGAGCGGTTCACTTGACTCTTCTTTTATCCTTTTTCTTCTTCTTTCATGAGTCTAAGTCCACCTTGCTTCACTTCCATCTTCAATTCACATCTAAACCCTGCAAAACAATGCAAAAACAATCATAATATCTCTAAAACCAACTTTTGACTCTCACATGACTCAACTAAGTGTTTTACTTGAGTTTAAGCTCATTCTAAGCTACAAAGGGTGTGTTTTGATATCATATTTAAGCATGAAAATAACGGATTTTAGACCGTTATCACAACCCCAAACTTAGAACTTTGCTTGTCCTCAAGCAAACAAGACAAAACTTGGCTTTCCACTTTTTCATCAAATAGTTCAACATTTTCAAAACTCATCACAACAAGTTATTATTCAATTCAGATTATCGGTGAAATCCTATCAAGATGCATGCATGCTTTCAATCCAATTCAGTTCACATAATCATATATTTCCCAACAGATGTTTTATTCATGAATGATCAATCCATTAAGCATAGATGTAAACATGAAATTCAAAAATTCTCACCAAGCAAGTGTTTCACTCAATCACTCAAGTGTTTAAGAGGACACTCCACTCTTAACTATTCACATCTCACATAAAACAAAATTGCCCTTCATCTAAAATAGTCAACCTTATCACATGAAAATGTCATCACAAGGACTTTTTCAAGGCTTGTAATGAGCCTGGGCTAACAAGAAAAATTGATTTTTCTAGAGCACAAAATCCTTGACTTAAGAGAGCTGTTTTAACATTCAAAGTTCAAGCACAACTCTCTTTTTAACCAATCTCACTCATTCCCAACTTTTCCCTTTTCTTTTATTGAGCTCATCTTTCATGCTTTTTCTTTTCTTCTTTTTCTTTTCTCATGCATTTTTATTTTTCACCTTTGAGCTCAATGCTTCTCTTTTGCCTTTTTAACTTTCCCCAAACAACCCCAAACTTGAACCTTTTCAATACATACAATTATTCTCAACCCAACTCATGGTAATTAATTCAAAACAAGGGTTTTCATCCTGTTTAAGGCTAAGGTTGAAAAAAAGGGTATAACATTTAATCACTTTGGGCGAAAATTTGGCTAAGTAAGGGCTTCCAAACATGGCCTTGATCATATGACATAAACATGCAATTCAATCAATTATCAAGACTCAGGCAATATCATTCATGCTTTCCTGTGAACAGTACATATATCAGTGAAATCTCTGGAGCTCAATACCTCACACAACATGCTTTCTCACACATCATTCATACACCCTACTTAGCATTATAATCACAATCATAAATCACCACACATTTGTTCACATAGTTAGTCAACCATTCACCTGGATATCATCATGAACACAGTCTCAATCATCAACCACATTCAATCATCATCAAATAACTCGTCATGCAATATCATTAAACCATCATCAAAATCAGTGTACAAGCCAAGCATAGACACAAAAATAAAACTCACCTAATCTACAAATCCAAAGTACAAAAGCAAAAGAAAAATCCCTGTCTTAGTGCTGGCATCCATTAGTAGATGTCCTACCAGTCCATGTCCTCATCTGAGTCGTACTCATCACCAGCCTGTGCATTCTCAAAATCATCATCCTCCTGATCATCATCATTTGTGCCTGGTGCTCCAGCTGCTCCAGACCCGTTGCCCTGTGCCTGCTCCCGAGGCCAAGCCATCGTACTATAGAACTCATCCATAGTCCACCTTGGACTGGTGGCGTGTCATACAATCCTATAATCATCTTTGCAGTAGCTACCTGCCCTCTTCGGAGAGACTCCATCATGGACATATACATGTCCCTCATCTGGAAAGGCTCAGCATGCTGTGCCGGTGCATCCACAGGTGCATCCTCCTGCTGAACTGCTGCTCTCCTAGGATGTCTCCTAACTGCTCCGGCTGGCTCGTCACCTCCACAAAACTGACGATAATAGGAGGCATCAATAGCCCTCATCGGCCTCTCATAAGGTGGAACTTTAGTATCCACCTCAGCTTGCTGGCACAAATATGTAATCAGGGACGAATGTCCCAACGGTGTGCTGCTACTAACAGCGGTGTCCTACCCCTATCTCTAGGTGGTATTAGCATAATCAAGGAATTCCCCCCAGTTCATGACATTACCGTACGTCTCTGTATCAATAAAGACAAACAACATTTATCGAGTGAGTTAAACGATAAAAGCATTAAGCAAAGGTAAGGAACCCAACATTTGATAAAATAAGCATATGCAAGCATATAAAGAAGATAATAATTTTGATATAAGAGAGTTTGAAAAGATTACATTGTTCCCCAACAACAAAGGATTCGAAATACAGCCTAAGTAAATCCTTAAATAGTTCGAAATAATAATAGAAACATAGCCCAAGCCTATATCGCCAGCACTCAGCGCCCCACATAAGGCGCCCAGGCGGCGTGCCGAATCATATGACGCACAAGGTGAGCTCAGAAGGCAAGCAGACATGGTGCGACTCGAGAAAGTGGCGTGGTGCGTCGCGAGGCCGAAGCTTCCTACGCTAAGGGCTTCAAAAAAAGGGCAATTGATAATGGTTGAAAAACAATTATTTTCATATGTCAATTTAGACCAAATTACACCCTTTAAGACTTAGAATGAGCTTAGAATCAAGTAAAACTCAATAAATGATACA
Organism: Vigna radiata var. radiata; assembly: GCF_000741045.1. NCBI lineage: Eukaryota > Viridiplantae > Streptophyta > Magnoliopsida > Fabales > Fabaceae > Vigna > Vigna radiata. The sequence continues at coordinate 22,756,199 of NC_028358.1, read as the reverse complement.
GTCGAGAGTCAAAAGCTGTTTTTAGCGATATTATGCTTGTTTTGCATTGTTTTGTAGTGATTTTGATGAAAATGAAGATTGAGGTTGAAGATGAAGGTCTCAGACCAAGATAGAGGAAGAAAATTGAAGAGAAGAAGAGTCAAGAAACCGCCCGGCGGCAAAATTCACCGTTGGGCGATCCAAGGCGAGGGAGAGGCACCTGGCGTGGGTGCTAGGCAGATTTGCGATTAGAGGCAAACCGCCGGGCGGTGGCCCCCTGCCGCCGAACAGTGGCGCGATTAGAGGCAAACCGCCAGGTGCAATAAGTGTGCCGCCGGGCGATTGTCCACTGGGCCTAGACCTGTTTTCTGTGACGCTCCTCAGTTATAAATAGCCCTGTTGCGAATTCATTTTCATTCTTTTGACAGAGGAGGGCGGCCAAACCTAATTTTCACTCTCTGGAGAGGATATCTTGGATGCTTAGGCTCCTTTTCATCTTATCTAGGGTTTGCTTTTCCATTCTTACATTATTTTCATCTAGGTTCACCATGACAATGGTGAACTAAACCCTTTTGTTGTTGGGGGAAACAATGTAATCTTTTGAAACTCTCTTTTATTGA
>NC_028358.1:22725869-22755174 GCF_000741045.1 Vigna radiata var. radiata | reverse complement strand
AGGCTAGGGATAGCAAGCTAGTAATTAGTAATAGGCTCTTTTCGCCGAGGGATCGGGTTAAGGGTAGGCCAAGAAAGTTTGCATAACAATTAGATAATCAAGCACATTAAACAAGAGGAGTAGGTAAGAGGGAGCAGATAAGATGAAATTGTCAACCCCCAACAACTTCATTCATCCATAGCTTTTTCTCTTGTGAATTGAATCAACCCATTGCATGTTTATTTTCTGTCCTTGCATTCACAACAATTCTTTCTCTCTACAAGTCTTACGATTTTAATTCACACGAATGATCCTTTCGAGTCTCTTGGGAAGAACGATATCGGGCATTATCGATTATATTACTTGCACGATCTGGTACACTTGCCAGTGAGTCAACAAGTTTTTGGCGTCGTTGCCGGGGACTCGAGGTTATTTTTAGTAGTGTGAATTGATTGACATTTGACTTGTTTGTAATTATTTGTTTTTATTCTGTTCTGTTAAATTTTGTTTTATTTTCTGTAAAAGTGCTTTTAGGGTGTGTTTCTTGTGTATGCAGGAAACAAGACACACTAGAAGCAGAAAAGACCAGCAACCTCTTTTGGAAGGACTCTCAGACAGGAGAAGGAGGAAAGTGAGACGCCCTGCAAGTGAAAACTTTCCTTCTCCTGAAGAACTTTTGCACTCTTGTTTTGAGACCTCTGCACAAAATATTGAGGATATGACGGACCAACCACCTCCTAGGCGTACACTTGGGGACGCATCCAACATGGTGGGTCCTATGAACTTCAACAGCATAGCTTTGCCTACAGACAAGGCAATCAACATGGTTATGAACCCTGCTCTTATTCAGCTTGTTCAGAGCAATCAGTTTCACGGAATGTTAAATGAAAATCCATATGATCATTTAACCACTTTCAACGAGATTTGCAACACCGTGAAGATCAATGGAGTCTTTGACGACAGGGTTAAACTCAGTCTGTTCCCTTTCTCCCTTGGGGGAAACGCCAAAGCGTGGTTGCATTCGTTCGAGGAAGGCACATTTAGAAACTAGGATGCGTTGGCAGCTAAATTTGTGAACAAATTCTTCTCATCAACCAAGATTAATCAAGGGAAGTTAGAGATCACGGCCTCTGGGCCAAGCATGGGACAGATTTAAAGGCTTGCTAAGAAAGACGCCTGTCCATGGACTTGACAAGACTTCATATCTACTTGCCTTCCTGGGGGGCCTCCATACTCAGTCTAAAATGATGATAGATGCTTCCGCTGGAGGCAGTATAAATACCAAGACTGAAGATCAGGCATATGACCTGATTGAGAGCATGGCCATGAGTGAAGTGGTACATAGTGAGAGAGGCGCGCAGAAGGGAGGCCTCTTGCATCTTCATGCTAATGATGCAATGGCAACACAAAATCATCTCCTGACCCAGAAATTGGACAAGCTGACAAAGATCCTTGCTGAATTTCCAATGGGGGTAAGAAACGTTTATCAGATGCAGCAACTTTGCAACTTATGTGGTGGAGACCATATCAATGGTCAGTGTGCTTTTCCCGAGGAGTTGCAGCATGATGTTAACTACATGGGAGCCCAGTTTCCGTACAAGCAAGGTGCTTTCAACCAAGGTAGTTCCGGCCAAGGTTGGAAGAATCACCCAAGTATTGTGCAACATCAGAACAATTCTTTTGGATCGGTTGGAGGCTTTCGGCAGCAACAACCATCACCTTTATGGCAGTAGGTGAGCAGCTTGACAGAGACAGTCAGAGACCTTAGTGACCGATTTGATAAATTCTTCAAAGTGTATGAGTCTCAGTTGAATAGCGATCAAGCTAGCTTCAGGTCATTGGAAACACAAATTGGATAGCTGTCAAAAAGAGTAGAAACCACAGAGAAAAACCAGTTTAAGGCTAATACTGATGTTAACCCCAAAGATGAATGCAAAGTTGTTATGACAAGAAGAAAAAGGAGGGCAGCTGAGGAAATAATTTAGATTAGGAGCAGTGCGGATGAAGATGAGGAGAGAATTCATGACCATAAGGTTAATAAGCAGAAGAACCAAGAGGAGAAAAAAAAGGACAGTTACCAAGATCCCTTCAGAGAAATATTCAATAAGGTAATTGTTACTCCTGGAGCATCCCCACGAATTCCTAAGTATGACAAGAGAATCAAGTACTATTTGGGAGAGGTGATTGATCTTGATGATGAAGGCGATCAGGGCCGGTTGGTTAAGCCTAGAAAGAAGGATCATCCGCAAAAATTAAGGGATCCAGGGACTTTGACGCTTCCTTGAGTGATCAATGATGTGGACATAGGGAGAGCCATAATTGATTCCAGAGCAAGTGGTAATTTGATGCCTTTTAGTGCTTTCAAAAGGATTGGAGGGCTAAAATTAAAACCAGCAAACACTACCTTAACGATTGCGGATGGATCTATTAAGAAGCCAATCGGTATGGTGGAAGATGCAATTGTCCGAATTAATGAGTTGGAATTTTTACTTGACTTTTTAGTTGTGGACATAGCCAATGAGGGAAGAATTCCGATAATATTGGAAAGACCTTTCATGAGGACTTCTAAGATGGTCATATGTATCCATGAGGGAAGAATAAAGCTAAGAGATCATGACCAAGTAATGTTAATTTATGGCTCTAAGGAAACCAAGATGAGAGCAATAAGAAGAGCCAAATACAAAAAAGGCCAGAAGAGAAGCTGCAAAAGAAGAAAACCTCACAGGTATTGAATATCGTAACAATTGTCATGTTTTGCAAACTCTTGAGGAGAAGAAAGTGCGCATAGAGGAATCAACCCACTCAGAGGACACATCATTCCTGCGTGGCATGTCAGTGCGATTTAAAAACAGGAAGTGGATTGTGAACAGGAAGCTCAAGGAGGAGGGAATGGTAGAGATCAGAAGGCCTTACTCCATAGTAATTCGAAAGGTGGAGAGAAGAAAGTTGAGCAAGTGGGACGATGAAGATCCCAGCATGAAGGAAAAGAGTTGATTTGCTGGAAAACATTTTTTTGTATTTTTGAACAATTTTTATTATTTTGTTTTATGTTTGTGTTGAACATCTAATTTTTGAATTTTTGGAACTATTTTTGGGTGGCATCTACTGGGGGATGTCAAACTTTATGAAATTGTTGAAGCACAGGATGGTACACCTACTGATGGGTGCTGGAAGGATTTGCACTTACTAACAAGTGCTAAACAGGTTTGGGTCAGGCTCGCGACGTTAAACAAGCGCTACTAGGAGGCAACCTAGATTCTCTCTTTTATTTTTGCATTTAAATTCCTAGAATAGGTCGCATTTTATTTTTCGTGTGTATGCTTGGCTTGAATACTTATTCTGAAAATGTTTGACTGATTATTTTGCATGATGAAGCTATTTGCTGATGATTTAATGTGGATGATAATTGAGCTGCAGTGCATGTTGATATTTTGTGAAACAGATGGGTGATGATTTATGATTGTAGTTATGATGCTGGGCAGGGTGCATGAATGAGAATTGTGTGAGAAAGCATGTTGTGTGAGGTATTGAGCTCTAGATTTTTCATTGTTGTATGTATTGTTCACAGGAAAGCATGAATGATATTGCCTTAATCTGGATTATTGATTGAATTGCACGTGAATGTCATGTGATCAAGGCCATTTTTGAAAACCCTTCTCTAGCCAAATTTTCACCCAAATTGTTTGAAAATATTATACCCTTTTTGAACCTTAGCCTTAAACAGCATGTGAACCCTTGTCTTGAAATTTTGTACCTCGAGTTGGGATGAGCTTGGTTGTATGTTATGAAAAGGTTCAAGTTAGGGGTTGCATGGGAGAAATTGAAAGGCAAATGAAAAAAGCATTGAGCTCAAATGTTGTGAAAGAAAAATACATGAGAAAAAGAAAAGAAAAGAAGAAAAGCATGAAGAGGGGCTCAATGCAAAAGAAAAGGGGAAAAGTTGGGAAGAAGAGAGATTGGTGAGGAAGAGAGTTGTTCTTGAAAGTTGAATACTCTGATAGCTCTCTTAACTCAAGGATTTTGCATTCCAATAAAACTAATTTTCTTGTTAGCCCAGCCTCATTACAAGCCTTGGAAAAGTCCTTTTGATGGCATTTGCATGCAAGGATTTTAGTTGTTTTAGATGAATGGTAATTTTGTTTCATGTGACTTATGAATGATAGAGTGTTGGAGTATTACCCTAAACACTTGAGTGATTGAGTGAAACACTTGCCTGGTGAGAATTGCTAAATTTCACGATTGCATCTATGCTTAGTGGATTAATCATTCATAATGTGTAACTTGTGAACTGAACTGAATTGGAAGCATGCATGCATCTTGATTTGACTCCACTAAAAATCTGAAGTTGATTAATTCTTGTCATGTACTTTAGGAATGTTGAATTATTGGATGAATGAGTAGAAAGCCAAGCTTTGTTTTGTTTGCTATTTTGTTTTGTTTGCTTGAGGACAAGCAAGGTTCTAAGTTTGGGGTTGTGATAACGTTGAAAAACAGTTATTTTCATATGTCAATTTAGACCAAATTACACCCTTTAAGACTTAGAATGAGCTTAGAATAAAGTAAAACTCAATAAATGAGTCAGTCGAGAGTCAAAAGCTGTTTTTAGCGATATTATGATTGTTTTGCATTGTTTTGTAGTGACTTTGATGAAAATGAAGATTGGGGTTGACGATGAAGGTCTCAGACTCAAGATAGAGGAAGAAAATTGAAGAAAAGAAGAGTCAAGAAACTGTCCGGCGGCAAAATTCACCGCTGGGCGGTCCAAGACGATGGAGAGGCACCTGGCGTGGGCGCTGGACGGATTTGCGATTAGAGGCAAACCGTCGGGCGGCATAAGTGTGTCGCCGGGCGGTTGTCCGCTGGGCCTGGGCCTGTTTCATGTGATGCTCCTCAGCTATAAATAGCCCTGCTGCAATTTCATTTTCATTCTTTTGACAAAGGAGGGCGGCCAGACCTAATTTTCACTCTCTGGAGAGGATCTCTTGGATGCTTAGGCTCCTTTTCATCTTATCTAGGGTTTTCTTTTCCATTCTTCCATTATTTTCATCTAGGTTCACCATGACAATGGTGAACTAAACCCTTTTGTTGTTGGGGGAAACAATGTAATCTTTTGAAACTCTCTTTTATTGAAACTCTTGTTTATTTATATGATTCTTCATATGCTTTGATTGTCAATTGTTGGGTTCTCATCTGCGCTTAAAGCTTTTATCGTTTAACTCATTCGATAACTATTGTTTGTCTTTATTGATACGGGAACGTATAGTAATGTCATGAACTGGTGAGAAATGCCTTGATTAAGCAATACCAACCTAGGGATAGGGGGTAGGACGATTAATTGTTTTTGCTTCTGTTCCTAATGCATTATTAATTGCTAGGGGAGGCTAGGGATAGCAAGCCGGTAATTAGTAATAAGCTCTTCTCGCCGAGGGATCGGGTTAAGGGTAGGCCAAGAAAGTTTGCATAACAATTAGATAATCAAGCACATTAAACAAGAGGAGTAGATAAGAGGTTGCGGATAAGATGAAATTGTCAACCCCCAACAACTCCATTCATCCATAGCTTTTTCTCTTGTCAATTGAATCAACCCATTACATGTTTATTTTCTGTCTTTGCATTCACAACAATTCTTTCTCTCTACAAGTCTTACGATTTTAATTCACACGAACGATCCTTTCGAGTCTCTTGGGAAAAACGATATCGGACATTACCGATTATATTACTTGCACGATCTGGTACACTTGCCAGTGAGTCAACAGCAACAAGGGGGGGAGACCGTGAATTCTAGCGCTAAGGGCCCCTAAAATTAGGCTCAGCGTCGTTGCGATCCTTTTTTTATGCTTTTAAAGTCCTTCCTGAGTTCCAACTCCTTCATATTTCATCTCTTCTTCCAAATCATTTCAATTCTTGTTAAGAACGAGGAAATCTAGCATAAAATCCTTAAATTCACCTTCAACTCACTTATTCACACAACTTAAGCAAAACTATGATTTCCAACAAGTTTCTAAGTAAAAAAAGGTGGTTTTAGTATCAAATAACGGTAAATTCAACCGTTATCAACCTTCTTCATCAATCTGTTCTTCATTTAGCGACAACATTTTGGTTATTGTAGATGCTCTGTCTTGAAGATTGGAGCCGCTTCCATCAGCTCTGCTGGCTTAGAACAAAATTATGCCTCAACAATTGGAGACTCTAATGAAGAAAAACTCTCAACTGCCAAAGGACTTGCAGAATGTCTCACAAGCTCAACATTAACTTTGTGAGCTATGTGGTGGAGATCATATCAATGGTCAATGCGCTATACAAGCCAATACCTAGGAAGAAGTCAATTTTATAGGTAATCAGGGCCGCTTAGGTAATTACAAACAAGGGTGGAAACCTCACTCAAGTATCGGTCAAGGGCAAGCTTTGCAATTCAATAGACCATCACAACTACAATGGCAGCAACAACCTTCATTATCAAACAAGACTGCAAAATTAGAGGAAACAATCCAACAATACATGGAATTGTCTATTTTTAATCACAAGAGCATTGAAGCTGCTATTAGAAATTTGGAGATACATGTTGGCCAATTAGATAAAAAGTTGAAGGATAAGTATGAAAGGATAAGTCTGAAGGATAACCCTAAGGAGAAATGTAATGTCATTATGCTTGTAAGTGGTGAGACATTAGCAGAAAACAAAATTGAGAAGAAGAAAAAAGAGTTGTTGAGAATGAAAACATGAGTGGAGAGAAAAATAAGTTGGGAGAACATGAAGAGAAAAAGAGTGAGACTGAGAAGGAGAAAGAAAAGAAAAATGATGAGAGGGAGAGAAAGGAAGAAGAAGAGGATGAGAGAAAAGAAAGAATAGATGAGAAATCTCTTCCTTATCCTAAATTTTATTCTACAAAGGAAAAAGAGAAATAATTAGGGTGTTTTAAGGAGATCTTCAAGAAATTGTAGATTACTATTCCATTGACTGAAGCATTGCAACAAATCCCTGCCTATGCGAAATATTTGAAGAAGTTCCTCAAAAAGAAAAAATATTTTGATGAGGGAACAATTGAAGTGCAGGGTAATTGTAGTGTTATTTTGCAGATGATGCTTCCTCCTAAATTCAAATATCAGGGAAGTTTTACTATTCCTTGCACTATTGGAAATTATGATGTAGGGAAAGCTCTAATTAATTTAGGGGCTAGCATCAATCCGATGCCCCTATCTATGCTTAAGAAGATTGGTGATCTTGAGGTCAAACCCACAAAGATGGTGTTGCAAATGGCGGATAGGTCTACCAAGAATCCCTATGGTGTAGTTGAGGATGTTGTGGTTCAAATTGACAAACATAAATTTCTGGTGGATTTCGTAGTGATGGAGGTGGGGGAAGATTTGAAGATTCCTATCGTTCTTGGAAGACCATTCATGAAGACGACTAAGGTTGTCATCAATGTAGATGATGGAGTTCTAACGCTTAAAGACCAAGATGAGGAGGTTACTTTCAATGTCTTCAATGATGAGCAACCGATTCAAGTAAAGAAGACTATTCCTCAAGCTGCAGATAAAGATCTACCAATGACTAGTGTATATGATCAAGCTGGAAAATCAATTAAGGGAGGTAAAAATTGTTTTATTTTTTCACTGGTGGAGGAAAAGGAGAAACATAGTAAAGATAAGCTAGTTCATCAAGACTCAGTGTGTGAAGATGAAGAATTCAAGCTTGGCAAACCAGTTAAATACAGGAACAGGTTATGGGTTATTAAGGAGATTAAAGCGAATGGAGTTATTGAGATTGAAGCTCCATATTCTAGAAGAGTCAATATGGTGAATAGGAAGTTGCTAAAGATAAGTTGGTGTGATGAAAGCAAAAGGAACACCAACATCAAGAATTCGAACTGAGCTTAATGGTGTCAAGCTAATGAAGTTAAACAAGCGCTTGTTGGGAGGCAGCCCAGTGTTTTAAAAACTTTTATTTTTATTTTGTTTATTTATTTGGTTTTAAGGTAATTTAATTTGAGTCAGACTTAGTTTTTAGGGTTATTTGTTTTGAAGTTATTTGGTTTGTTTGGTTATGTGTCTGGTATGATCTAGTATGCATATGGGATGTGTTGGTGGATGAGTGGTTGTGATGTTCATAGGGAGCTTTAATTGTTTTAATAGTGAGATGTTGAAGTTTGAGTTGGAGAGTAGAAATTTGAAAGTGCATTGAAACTGTCATATTCAACATTCAAATTCTTCCCTTTAGAATTGAACAAGTTTCTTTAGTGAAAAGATGTCTAATTGGGTTGACTTGAATGGTTAAAAATGTCATATCAAAATCACTGGTTGAGTTGAGAGAAAAGTGCAAAAATATGAAAAATTTTGGTTGAAGCTGAGGGCCTCTTGCCTAAGGACGGGCAGGCTCAGTAGAAAAAGGGGAGAATATAATGTTGCATGATGGTGAGTGCCCCCTAGGTCACGCGTAAGTAATTAGGCCCAACCTACCCCCTTAACCCTAAAGGGCTCGCTTAAACCTCTCATTTGCAGTCTCACACTCTCCAGCCGCCTAGAGCTCTTGCCCTAAAACTCTCTCTTACTTTCTTCTTCCTCCCCTTTACTGAAACTCATTCCTCTCACTCACACTTACTTTCATCCATCAAGTTTGAGGTGTTTTTGTGTTGTTGTTGCTTTTATACATTAAATCTCTAAGTTTTCGAACTCTTTTGTGCATCTTTCAAGCTTTACATCTCAACTCAAGTAAGCATTTTCATTCTTGTTCTTAAATTTTTTTTTTCATGATGTGTGATTTTATGCACTATATAATGTTGATATTGCTGTTTGAACCGATTGGAATGAATCATTGACTGTTAATTTGTGAGTGGAGCATTTCCATTGTCAAAAGAATAGCAAAAACACCATTTTTGGTTTACAGATCTGATGTTGAGTGCCCCTGAGTGCCGCTCAGCATCGACGAGTCTACGTGTGTTTTGACTTTGGTTTTTTCTAGTTCTGATTGGGTGCAGGTGGCGCTGAGGGCCCCTGTGTGGCACCCAACGCCAAGCAGAGGAGGACTTTTTCATGTTTAAATTGTGTTTTGAGCTTTAGATGCTTATGTTTTTGCTTTATGTCTTCTGTCATGATAAAAATAGTGTAGAAATTGTAGTGGATATGTGTTATGTGATGTTGATGGGTATATGGTATGATTGAATCTTTATTTGGGTTGGTCATTAGTGTTTGTGTTGTGTATCTTTGTGGTGCAGATATGGCATCCGCATCTGGTTCTAAACGTATCAAGACTACTGCTATGAACACTGATAAAGGAAGGAAGAGGAAGGAGCAATTCTACTCAAACAAATTACTTTCACATATAAACGAAAGGCATTTTCAGACGATTCAAAACCAAAGGTTTCTAATGGAAAGGAAAGTAGGATTGATACATCTCATGGCTCTTCAATTGAAAAGGAGTTGGGAAGAAGACAATGGGAGAATCTGGCTTCCTATCCTGCACCTGCCAATATTGCAGTAGTAAAGGAGTTTTACACAAATGTAAAGGTGTTTGATGTTGATCAAGAGATGTATATCAGCTATGTGAGGGGCAAGAGGATCCCCTATGATGTTGTTACCATCAATACTTTCTTGGGCATTGAATGAATAGGAAAACAGTGTCAGTTTGCTTTTGCAATGGAGGAAGATATAAATTATGCTGAAGTGGAAAGGACCTTATGCATTCTAGGGGGCCATTTTCAAAGGAATAGGCAAGATGTGCCTATTCATATCATGAGGTCATACGTTACCTCCTTGGCTAAGTATTGGATGGCATTCACACATGTCAATATTCAACCCTGCTCTCATGTGTCAGATATCACCACACATAGAGTCGTCTTCTTATATTGTGTCCTTAGAGGCTTAAACAACAACGTGGGGCAAGTTATAGCCAACGAAATCAAATAGTGTGCCTATGCTACGAGTAGTAAGTCTCCTCTAGGGCACTCATCTCTCATCACACACCTTTGCGAGTTAGCGGGGGTGAACACATCTACTTCTCCATTTGAGTGACCGAGGAAGGAGGTAGACGCCTCCTACTATATCCAGTACTGCATGCTGGATGAAGAGGGATTGTTGGTAGCAGCACCTTAGCCTCCCCGGGTCCACAAGAGTCCACAACAGGCCGAACAAGATCAACCTCATGATGCTGCCCCTTTCCAAATGAGAGACATGTATATGTCATTAGTGGAGGCCAAGATGAAAGCACTCTATAAAGGTCAGATGGCTACTGTTGAGATGATTAGTGGCCTATATGCTGCTTCTTCAGGACTATATTGTGTGTCATTGGATGAGTTTAGTACTCGCATGGCATGGCCTAGTGATCAAGCCCAATCTAGTTAAGGAGTTGCGGCTATGAAGGAAGATGATGAGGATGATGATGATGATGAGGAAGACGGAGATGAGGAAGAAAAGAAGGAAGATGAGGACGACGATAAGGACTTAGATGACAGTAGGGGCTGATGATTCAAAGGATAACATCTATTGATGGATATTAGGAGGCTACTATTAATGGTATCGGTAAGTGTACCGAATCATATCAAGTAATAAACATGGTAAGACCAAGTATCGTTTCCTAAGAGACTCACGGCCTAAACAGTTATGTGATACCTTGATTAATTAAGACTTGAAAACAAAATTAATTGTTTTATAATGCAAGTAAAAATAAACATGAATGCAGTTTGGATCAATTGAAGAGAGACACAAAAGTTAATGAATGATTGGTAATATATGGAATGAATATGTTGTTGGGGTTTGGATTTCTCCTATCCATTCTCATGTATATAAGAATTCTTGTTCTTCATTAATGTTAATGTCACTTTCTAATTTACTTAAAACTCGATGTCTCTGCGAAGAAAGCCTATTCTTAATTACTAGTTTACATTGTTTTGTCTCCCTAACAATTAATTCTGCATTACATACGCATAAAAGCTTAAAGAAACCAAGCGTTTTATCCCTATGTCTAGGCAATAGTTCCCTTGGGAGAGATTCCTCAGATCTAGATTCGCCCGTATGTGTCCATATCAACGAAATCAATCATCATGCCATGATTGAGTTAAACAAAGCAATGCATAGAGTATACACGAAAGACCCTAACAATTAATGAACGAAGAACTTATAAATATAAATCAATTCAAATACATGAGAGTTTCAAAGGATTACATCTTCCCCCAACAACAAATGGAATTTAGTTCCCTATTAACATGGAGAAACTGGATGTACAATGGAAAGAATGAGATAGAAAAACCCTAAAAGTTGAAGTAGGAAGCTCCCGCATCCAAATCGTCTAGGGTGAAAGAGTGTGTTTTTGCGCCTCTTCTGCCAAAATATAGACTCTTTAGGGCGCGGGTCTTAAATAGGTCATAAAAATAACAGAAAACAACTCCGAGCCCACTTCGTTGGCGCTCAACACCCCAACTTAAGCCACCCAGATGTGAATCCGAAGATATTGGCGCTCAACGCCCCTAAAAGGGCGCCCAAGCGTTAAATGGTACTCGAGAACTGGCGCTCAGTGCCCCAAGAATGGCTCTAAGTGCTACTTTTTCTGGGTTCCACCACTCAGTAGTACAAACTGGCGCTCAACGCCAGTGGTAGCATTTCAACACTCTCTTTTTTTGCCGTTTTGTTCGTTCCTCTTGAGTTCCAACTCCTCAATAATTTTGCTCTTCTTCCAAATCATACCAATAACCTAAAGAATTAAGGGAATTTAGTGATAAATCATTCAGTATAATCTCAATTCTCTTATTCATAAAACTAAAGCAAAATCATGAGTTAAAGTAAGTTTCTAAGTTAAAAAGTGAGCATTTAGTATCAAAATTGAATCACACATAACGGTATATTCAACCATTACCAGCTACTAGATTAGGAGTTTTCGCTTTCTTTATTTTTATGAATTTTTGAACTTTATTTCATTTTTAATTTTAGCTTGCTATTGTACTTGGTTCGAATGAATAATGTTGCAATGGTTTGATTATATGATGAATTGTTTGTTGAGTAATATTGTCTATTGCTTTTAATTATATTGATTGATGCTGAGATAATGATTGGTTTAGCTCTTAAGCATAGACAGGTGGTTGCTCATAATTGTTTGAGACAGATGCATATTTTAAATTATGATTAATATGTTGGGCAGTATGTTTATCAAAATTGTGGAACTTAAGATTAACCTGTGAGAGGTTGGAATCTAGAATTTTTATTGATTGAATGTTATTATTATGGAATCATAATTGATTTTGCCTGATTTTCTATGATTGAACCACTTGCTTGCTTGTTACAAATGATCAAGGTCATCTGTTCTTCTCCTTTATAAGCCAATGCCATTATTTTAACTCAACAAAGAACAATGTTTGTTCTATCCTTTGAACCTTGAGCCTGAATATGTGAAAACCTTTTGGAATCCTTACGTTGAGTTGAGTAGAGTATGCTTGTATGGTATAGGGGAATTGTTCAAGTTTAGGTTGTTGGAAAATTGAAAAAATTGTGAAAATAATAAAAAGAAAAAGAGCATCGAGCAAAGTAATAGAAAAGCAAACAGAAAAGAAAGAGAAGAAGGAATAGATGGATAAATGAGCTCAATGGATGAAAATTTATGATTAAGATGAGAATGGTTTCTCAAAGTAAAGGGGGAAGAGAGATTGATGTTAAATGATGAAATTATGAGTCGTGACTCTCTTAACTCAAGGATTTTGTTGTCTAGAAAAACCAATTTTCTTCTTAGCCTAGCCAAGTTACAAGCCTTTAAAAGTCCTTGTGATGATAACTTGCTTGTAACTGTGTTTGATGTTGTTTAAATGAAAGGCAAAGTTGGTTTATGTGACATTGTGATAGTAAAGTGAATGAGTTACCTCACTATACACCTTTGAGCTTGAGTGAAACACTTTCCTTGGTGAGGAATAGTTCCATGTATTATAGGATAATATTCTTGCTTGGTTGTTGATCTTTCATAAGGTTTGCATATGTTGTATATTTTGTGAGTATGTGAGTACCATAAGTTAAACTTGATTGGCTAAGGTATCATTACATCTTGGTTGATATTTCTATGATGAGCAGACATCAGTAATTTACTGGTCTTAGAAGAAAGTGCTTGGTGATGTGTTAAACCATTGTAGTGGGGCTATTTTGTTTAGGCTAAGTTACATTTTGTTTTCCATGAGGACAAGCAAAGTTTCAAGTTTGCGGTTATGATAACGGTTGATTTTACCATTATATGTGATTCAATTTTGATACTAAATTAACCTTTTTTGACTTAGAAACTTGCTTAATCTCTTATTTTGAGTTTAATTAGGTGAATATGAGAGTTAAGGTTATACTTGATGATTTTATCACGAAATTCCCTTCATATTGTAGGTTATTGGAATGATTTGGAAGAGGAGTTGAAGTATAAAGGAGTTGGAACCCAGAAAGGAAAGAAAAAGCACTAGAAGAGAAGGCTATAAAAGGTCCAGGACGCTTGGTTGCCTTTCTCTTGAGCCCTGGGCGTAGTTGCTCACGCAACCACGCCTGATTGCCCTTTTCTGGGGCACTCAGCGCCAAGTGTCTCGCATGGGCGCCTGATTGCCCTTGGGTGGCGCTAAGCGCTAGCTACTTGTACCACACACCGCCTGGTCGCCCCTATCAGGGCCCTCAACGCCACTCCTCTCGCACCAGCACCTGCTTGCCATAAGTAGGGGCACTAAGCGCAAGCGTGTTGGGTCGTGGACTTTGTTTCTAATCTATTTAAGGACCTGTACACATTAGGGTTTGTGTTTTTTAGAGGCAGAAACGTAGAAACACACTTTTCGACCCTCTAGAGGCAGAATTCGATGCGGGAGCTCTCCTCTTTGTTTTCTAGGTTTTTTCTATCACTTTCATTCCATTGTACACCTAATTTCTCCATGACCATGGAAAACTAAACTCATTTGTTGTTGGGAAGATGTAACCTTTAAACTCTCATATATTTGAATATGTTCTGAATTATTATATGTGTTGACGGATTGACTAGCGTACCAAATCGTTCAAGTAATATAATTGGTAAAACCCAATATCGTTCTTCCCAAGAGACTCGAAAGGCTTTCTCATTCACGTGAATTAAAATAATAAGACTTAAAGATAAAAATTAATAAATTGAATTGAGAACAAAAATATTAACATGCAAAAGAGATTGATTCAATTGACAAAAGAAAACAATGGATGAATGGAGTTGTTGGGGGTTTACAATTTCATCTAATCCGTTCTCTCTTATCTACTCCTCTTGAATTATTAGTTTGATTAATTAATTGTTATGCGACTTTCTTAGCCTACCCTTAACCCGATCCCTCGGCGAAAAGAGCCTAATATTAACTACTGGCTTGCTATCCCCAGCCTCCCCTAGCAATTAAGACCGCATTATAAACAGAAGTTAAGGCAATTGATCGTCCTACCCCTATCCCTAGGTGGTATTGCAAAATCAAGAAATTACTCATCAGTTCATGACATTACTGTACGTCCCCGTATCAATAAAGACAAACAATAGTTACCGAATGAGTTAAACGATAAAGGCCTTAAGCACAGATGAGAACCCAACAATTAACAATCAAACATATGGAAACCATATAAATAATCAAGAGTTTCATTAAAAGAGAGTATCAAAAGATTACATTGTTTCCCCCAACAACAATAGGGTTTAGTTCACCATAGACATGGTGAAACTAGATGAAAAATGGAAGAAGAATGGAAAAGCAAACCCTAGAAAAGATGAAAAGGAGCCTAAGCATCCAGGAGATCCTCTCCAGAGAGCAAAATTAGGTCTGGTCGTTCTCCCCTGTCAAAAGAATACATCTCAACTCGCAATAGGGCTATTTATAGGTGAGGAGCGCAGCAGAAAACAGGCCCAAGCCCAACGGACCACCGCTCGGCGGACCAAGTGTGGCGCCCGGCGGTTTCCCACAAACCTCAAAACCGCCCGGCGGTTTCCCTCAAAACCGCCCAGCACCAACGCCAGTGCCTACTCCTCTCCCTGGACCGCCAGGCGGTGTAAGTTGCCGCCGGGCGGTGCGTCGACTCTTCAAATCTTCAATTTTCTTCTCTTTTCTTGAGTCTATGACCTTTATCTTCAACTCCATTCTTCATTTTCTCAGAAATGCTACAAAACAATGCAAAACAAGCATAAAATCGCTAAAAATAGCTTTTGACTATCTACAGACTAATTTATTGAGTTTTGCTTGATTCTAAGCTCATTCTAAGTAATAAAGGGCGTAATGTGGTCTAAAATGACATATGAAAATAACTGTTTTTCAACCTTCATCAATATGCTTCTTTCATTAATTTTTATGGATTTTCTCCTTTGCTCTATGCTTGTTATGTTTTGATCATTCATAGCATGATTTTTGGTTTTCATTGTTATTGGAAGATACCTAGAAACCACAATCTGGAGAATTTCTCTGAAAAGAAATATTTGGTTGTCTTAAGCTTCTGTCTGTAATTCAGAATTGATTATTAGGGATGCAAGTGATTGTGGTCTAATAAGACTTTTTACGCCGATGGATCGGGTTCTAAGTAATTTAGAGAGTGATATTAACAATTTAATGAATAAGATGAATACTTATATGCATGAAAGTAAGAAAGGTGAAATCTAAACCCCAACAACATAATCATCTCATATTATCAACATCATCCACTCATTCTTGTGTTTAGCCTCAATTGATCAAACTTTACATTCTGTTATCATGTTTATTTTTATTGCAACTGCATACCCCCAAAATAGTTTTTCAGTCTTAATTAGTTAAGTAATTACATGATTGTTTAGTGTCGTGAGTCTTCTGGGATATGATACTTGGTCTTACCATTTTATATTACTTGATATGTGATAATGGTCTAAAAACCATTATTTTCATACTTAAAATTGATATCAAAACACACCCTTTATGACTTAGAATTACCTTGACATCATGCAATTTGCTTAAATTAGAGAATAAGAGAGTCAAAGTGGGTTTTCTTGGTTTTATGCTTGGTTTTCCCTTTCTTTGATAGGATTTTATCAGGAGTTTGGTGAAGGAAGTGAAGGAAGAGAAGTGTTGGATGCAAAAGAAGGTGGAAAATTGAAGAAAAGTAGAATCGCAGCCACCGTCCGGCGATGTGACCTTCAATGCATTCTTTGTCACGCACATAAGGGGCACCGCCAAGGGGTGAGAAAATAATCGCACTCATCGCTAGGCGGTGAAACCCACTGTCGCGCGGTGGACTCTTTAGTGGAATCTCTGGAGGACGCTCGAGCGGCAGTGCTGGGGGGTGAGATCAAGTGTCGCACCCACCGTCGGGCGGTGAACCCACCGTTGGACGATGTACTTATGGGCCTGGGCTAAATTTCTTATATTTTACTTAGTTATATACATTTGCACAAATCAGAGAAGCTATCTTTTGGCAAAAAGGACGTAAAGACACATTCTACACACCTTGGAGGCGGATTTTGGTTGCGAAAGCTCCGATCCATCAATTCTAGGGTTATCTTTTCCATATTTTCCATTCAATTCATCTTGTTTCACCATGATTATGGTGAAATAAACTCCTTTTTTGTTGGGGAATGATGTAATCCTATTTGAAACTCTCTATAATTGAAATTCTTACTTTATTCATATGCTTTGTTTATCAATTGTTTGAGTTTTTCATCCATTATATTTGCATGCTTTGTTTAAGACATTATTCAATAGCATAATCTTTGATTCTTTCTATATGGACACGTATAGTTAGGTCTATACATGAGGAAATTCTCTTGATAGAAATATTACCTAGACATAGGAATAGGAGGATCAATTGCCTTAAGCTTCTATGCGCATTATGTAATGCATGAATAATTGCTAGGGAGACTAGACATAGTACACTAGTAATTAGGAGTAGACTCTATTTATCAAGATATTGATAGTAGGGATTTTAGAAAGTGGCATGAACATTGATAACAAAGTTGACTTTAGTAAGAATAATAGGTATTTGAGAGTGGATTAGGATGAAACCTTAAACCCCAACAACACCATTCATCCATATTGTTCAACTGTCAATTGATCAATTCTTACATGCATGTTTATTTTTCGTTTTGCATTTAAAACTCAAATTGTCATTTATTCAAGTCTTATGATTTCAAAACATCACACGAACGTTTAGGCCTAAGAGTCCTTTGGGAAACGATATTTGGACTTACCGTTTTATTATTACTTGATACGATTTGGTACACTTGCCAGAGTGTTAACAAGTTTTTGGCGCTGTTGTCGGGGACTCGTGGTTTAACTATTCAAGTAGTGGAATTATTGATTGAATTTGACTTGATTTTTGTTTTCTTTTTTATTTTGTTTTATTTTTATATAAAAGTTCTTTTTAGGGTTTTGTTTCTTGTGTATGCAGGATACGATTCGTACTAGAAGTAAGAAAAGTACAGAACCTCTTTTTGAAGGTTTGATTAATATTCGAAGGAGAAGGAAGGTTCGAAGACCATGTAGTGAATTACTCCGCTCTCCTGAGAGACTTTTGCAACCCTCACCAGAAGCATCCAACCAGAGCACAGAGATGGCTGAGGAGGAAGCTCCTAGGAGACGCACTTTGGCGGATGCTACTACTATTGTTGGCCCTTAACACTTTAATAGCATTGCAAGGCTGAGGGTCAATGCTTTTGACATGGAGATGAAGTCGGCGTTGATGCACTTCGTGTAAAGCAACCAGTTTAATGGACTATCACATGAAAGTCCAATGATCATCTTACCACGTTCAATGAGATCTGCAACACGGTGAAGATCAATGGAGTTCCGGATGAAACGATCAAACTTAGCTTGTTTCCTTTCTCATTGGGAGACAATGCTAAACTATGGAGTCAAAATTCATGAACAAATATTTCCGGCAGTCTAAGATCAATAAAGGTAAATTGGAAATTTCTTCTTTTAGGCAGGGCATCGAGGAAACCCTAGGTCAGGCATAGGACAGATTTAAAAGCTTGCTGAGGAAGACGCTTGTGCACAGTTTTGATGAAACAACTATGGTTCTCACATTCCTTGGAGGTCTTGACATTCAAACAAAACTTTTGTTAGATGTTGCAGCCAGAGGTAGTGTCAAGAACATGACTGCAGAGGAAGCTTATGAGTTGATAGAAAATATGGCGGTTAGTGATAATGAGATGAACAGTGAAAGTGTTGATTTTCTTCAACAACAAGAAGTCTCATAGTTACAGTATCAGGATGTATCACTTGAGCAACACAAGATAATCACTCAATAGTTGGAAGCAGTTATACAAAGACTTTCTCTGTTGCCACAGGAAATTAAAAATATTTTAAGAGTTCAAAGGTAGCCACAAGTCACGCCATTAAGGAAGAATGCAGATTCTGAAGAGCTTTTTCAGCAAATTATGAATAGGAGTATGTTCTATGTCATAAGTATGGAGGATATGAAAACTAGAATGGAAACTCATGGGGGTGAAAGGAATGTGAGAAGTGTTGCAAGGGAAGAATGTAAGACCATTGTTACTAGGAGTGGTAGAGTTCTAGAAGAGAAAAAAATTGAGAGAAGAGAGAAAGAAAAATTGAATGAAGAAAAAGAGAGTGACCAGAAGAAGAAAAGAGAGGAAAAAGAAAGCGTGGTGAGTGAAAAAATGAGAATAGAGGGGGAAATAAAGAAAGAAGAGGTTGAAAAAGTAAAACAAGGAGACTTTGAAAAACCCCTTCCTTATCCAAAGTCATATTCAAGGAAGGAAAAAGAAAAACAGTTTGAGCAATTCATGGAGATTTTTAAGAAGTTGGAGATCACCATACCTTTCTCTGAGGAACTACAGCAAATGTCGTCATATGCAAAGTTTTTGAAAGAAGTTCTCATGAAGAAAAGAAAGTATATTCAGAAGGAGACTATTAAAGTGCAAGGTAATTGCAGTGCAATCATACAGAAGATGTTACCTCCTAAACTGCAGGATCCAGGAAGTTTCACCATTCCATGTACAATAGGAGAGTTAGAAGTTGGAAAAGCTTTAATTGATTAAGGAGCTAGCATTAATCTAATGCCTCTCTCTTTCTCTATGTTCAAGAGGATTGAAAGCTTGGAACTTAAACCTACAAGGATGACTATTCAATTGGCAGAAATATCTCTCAAATATCCATATGGAGTGGTTGAAGATGTGTTAGTAAAGCTCCATAAATTCTTGTTCCCAATGGATTTTGTCATAATGGAGATGGAGGAGAATGGAGATGCGCCTCTTATTCTTGGAAGACCATTTATGAAGACGGCTAGAGTCTTGATTGATGTAGAGAATGACAAGCTTAAAAGTAGAGCGCAAGATGAAGAGGAGGATTTTGACATGTTTCAAGCAATGTCACATCCTAAAGATGATAAAGCATGTTTTCAAGTTGACATTGTTGATTAACTTTGTATGATGTGTTAAGTCCCTGACAAGTGTACCAGATCGTTATTAAGTAATATAAAATGGGTAAGTCCAAGTATCATTTCCCAAAGGACTCTTAGGCCTTACTTTTCATGTAAACCAATCGCGTAAGACTTGAGAAAAGAATTAAATTAAGGTTTGAATGCAAAGAACAAAAGTAAACATGCAAATGCAGTGATTCAACTGGCTAAAACAAACTATGGTTGAATGGAGTTGTTGGGGTTTACAATTTCATCTTATCCACCCTCATATATATAATCTTCTTATTTAATTTTCCTATTTATCATATTGTCATGCAAACTTTCTTGGTCTACCCTTAACCCAATCCCTTGGTGAAAAGAGCCTATTACTAATTACTGGCTTGTTATCCCTAGCCTCCCCTAGTCATTAATAATGCATGATAAACGGAAGCAAAATACAATTGATCGTCCTACCCCTATCCCTATTTTTTACATGGAAACTTGCTTGAAATCATGTTTTTCTATAAAGTTGTGTGAATAAGAGCTGAGGTTCAACTTTATGATTTTGTAACTAAATTCCCGTGTTTTGGCTAGAAATGAGATAATATGGAAGCGGAGCTGAAGTTACAAAGAGATGAAGCTTAGAAAGGCCTGGAAAAGCACCAAAGAGCAGGAACGCATGAAGCTTGAGCGCCCTTTTAGGAGCCCTCGGCGCCAGAGCCTATCACACCACGCCTGGGCGCCTCTTTTAGGGCGCTGAGCGCCACTTTCCAAATGCACCTCTGAGTGTAGCTGAGCGTTAGTTTCAGTATCGCACACCGCCCGGGCACCTTAAGTAGGGCATTGAGTGCCAGCGACATGGGCTTGGCCTTTTTTTCTGTTTTGATTTTCCTCTATTTAAAGGACCCAGAAGGCCCTAGGTTTTGTATCTTTGGCAGAGGAGGCGCAACAGCACACTCTTTCACTCTTTAGAGGCGGATTTGGTTGCGGAAGCTTCCAACTTCAACTTTTAGGGTTTCTCTATCTCATTCTTCTCCATTCTTAATCTAGTTTCACATAACGATGGTGAACTAACTTCTATTTGTTGTTGGGGGATGATGTAAACTTGGGAACTCTCATGTATTTGAATTGATTCTTAATAATATATGCTTGTTTCATTAATTGTTAAGGTAATTCTTCTGTATCAACGCTTGCTTTGTTTAACTCATTCATAGCATGATGTATGAATTGCACGAGTGCCGGGAGGTTCCTTACAATTCAAGTTCTTGTAGAATTATTCCCAAGAGCAGTATTTCTCAAGGATGAGGGTATGAGTCTCGGTCGTCTTAAGCTCTTGATCTTCAGAATTAATTACTAAGGATGCTAGGAATCGTATGAACTAGTAATTAAGGATATGCTTTCTTCACTAAGGGATCGAGTTTTTAGTAATTTAGTGAGTGACGTTAACATTAATGAATGAAGAAGAATTCTTATATACGTGAGAGTGAACTTGGTGAAATCTAACCCCAGCAACATATTCATCTCATAATACAAACAACATTCGCTCATCGTTGTGCTACTCTTCAATTGATCAAACTGCATTCATATTTAATTTTCTGCAATTGCATTTGAAACCAATGATCGTGTTCTTTTTAAGTCTTAATTAATCAGGTTATTACATGATTGTCTAGTGCCGAGAGTCTTTTGGGACATGATACTTGGCCTTACCATTTTATATTACTTCTACGATTCGGTATACTTGTCGATCTATCAACAAGTTCCAATTTTCAAGTGTAAATAGGTTGATAGTAATTTCAGTGTGGTGATAGAGGACCTTGGATTCACTTTCGTGGATCTTAACAAAATGAGTTATATTGATGAACCATTTATTATGGCTAGTTAAGCAAGACAAATACTTTATGTTACTGACCTAGTGAATCATAAATGGTTAGTGGTATTGGAAGGCAGAGCCATGCACACAATTGATGATGAAGACTCTCTAGATATACTTGACACAAGCTCTTTCTCATCAAGAACCATTGAAAATAAGGTTTATGATGTACCCGATGAAATACATGCACTTCGATATGATCACAACAAAGGCATATGGAAGAAATAAGTGTCTTTTTATTGTTTTAGTTACTTATACAATTTATTTATTTTGTCTGTTCTAACTTTAATTTACTAACACTTTGTAAATAGGTATGATGAGGTCTAGATCAGGTCGGACGGGAGGACATTGTAGATCTGTGACTCGGTTGCCTGATGTCACATCCTGTCGGGTTGCGGAGGAGAGGTTGACGATGAAGATTGATCCTCAATTGGGTGCTCCTACTCGGGCACATGCAGAAAAGTTTGGAGTTACTTGGGCTTGTTGACAAAAACACGTGTCTTTATTGTCATTAACTGTTGGGATGATTCCAAGAGGTTAAGAAAAATCTAGCATCGCAGGACATTATGGTATGTTTAAGATGTTTTACTTCCATCATTGACTTATTTTTGTTGAAGATGCTTTAACATTAATTTTGTTTTTAACAACAAAATTTTAACATTCCTAATAATGAGAGGATAAGCAAGAAGACTTTATCCCACATTGCAATATGATGGAGGGATTTTAAGACTAGACTCACACATCTATACGTCATTGGTGCTAGACAGGACGATGCTCCTTGTGCAAAATATAAAATAACTAAGGAGGAGTGGGTGCAATTTAAAGCAGCTACACTTTCTGCGGAATAACATATATGTTTTTTAATATTTTGGTATAGTCATACGAGATGTTCATTTGTGATTTATGCTTAATAATTTTAATTGTTTCATAGGAAAAAAGGATAACCGCCCAATAGAGGTAGAGGCTTAATAATGCACCATACATACTGTCACGTGGTGGTTATGCATTATTAATGAAAAAGATGAAAAAAAGTTGTGTTGAGGCTTTAGGTCTTGAGTCATGTTATGCCTCGGCAAGTGTATCAAATCGTATCAAGTAATATAAAATGGTTAGACCAAGTATCGTATACCAGAAGACTCACGACACTAAACAATCATGTCATACCTTAACTAATTAAGACTTAAGAACAATTTCATTGGTTTAGAATGCAAAATGCAAAAAAAGTAAATATGAATGCAATTTGATCAATTGAGGCAAAACACAAAATTGATTGGTTGATATTGATAATATGAGATGAGTATGTTGTTGGGGTTTAGATTTCACCATCCTTACTCTCATGCATATAAGAATTCCTCTTCTTCATTCAATTGTTAACGTCACTCTCTAAATTACTTAAAACCCAATCCCTCGGCGAAGAAAGTCTATCCGTAATTATTAGACCACAATCCCTTGCATCCCTAATAATCAATGTTGCATTACGAACGGAAGCTTAAGACAACCAAACATCCTATCCCCATCCTTGGGCAATATTTCTTTTGGGAGAAATTCTCCAGACCGTCGTTTCTAGGTATTTCCCAATAACAAAGAAGACCATAAAATCATGCCATGAATGATCAAAACATAGCAAGCATAGAGCAAAGGATAAAATCCCTAACAATTAATGAAACAAGCATATATTAATTCAGAATAAATTCAAATACATGAGAGTTTAGAGGTTACATCTTCCCCAACAACAAATGAGTTTAGTTCTCCATCGTCATAGAGAAACTAGGTGTACAATGGAATGAAAATGATAGCAAAACCCTAGAAACTGAAGAGGAGAGCTCCCGCATCTAATTCTTCCTCAAGAGGGTCGAAAAGTGTGATTTTACGTCTCTACCGTCAAAAAAATTCAAACACTAACATGTACAGGTCCTTAAATAAATCAGAAAACAAGGTCCAAGCCCAACACGCTAGCACTCAGCGCCCCTACTCAGGGCAACCGGGCGTTGATGCGAGAGGAGTGCCCCTGAGGGCCCTAAAAGAGGCAACTAGCGGCTCTACGATGCATGGAAGCTGGCGCTTAATGCCCCAGGAAGGGTGCTCAAGCATTGATGCGAGCTTCTGATGCTGAGGGCCCCAAAAAAGGGTAACCAAGCGTCCTACAACCTTTTGTAGCTTCTCTTCTGGTGCTTTTTTTGTCCCTTCTGAGTTCCAACTCCTTGATACTTCAACTCCTCTTCCAAATCATTCCAATAACCTATAAAATCAAGGGAATTTAGTGATAAAATCATCAAGTATAACCTCAACTCTCTTAATTCACAAAATAAACTCAAAACAAGGAATCAAGCAAGTTTGTAAGTCAAAAAGGGTTAATTTAGTATCAAAATTGAATAACATATAACGGTAAATTCAACCGTTACAAAGTCACCTTACCTAGCACCTCCACCAGT
This sequence comes from Vigna radiata var. radiata, assembly GCF_000741045.1. Classification (NCBI taxonomy): domain Eukaryota; kingdom Viridiplantae; phylum Streptophyta; class Magnoliopsida; order Fabales; family Fabaceae; genus Vigna; species Vigna radiata. Next base: position 22,731,577 of record NC_028358.1, on the reverse strand, counting down.
TAGGTATGAATTGTGGAAGGCTGCACGAATGATAATGGTTGAAATACTATTATTTTTAAACTTAATTTTGATATTAAAAACATCCTTTATGACTTAGAAACTAGCTTGAAATCATGTTTTTGCTTGAGTTGAGAGAATAGGAGAGTTGAAGGTGGTATTATTGGTTTTATGCTTGGTTTTCCTTGTTTTGACAGGAATTAAAGTGATGTGGATGAAGAAGTTGAAGTAGTAAGGAGTTGGAGTGAGGAAAAGCTGGAAAAGTAATACATAGAAGAATCATAGAGAGCGTTGAGCATCATTATGGGGCGTTAAGTGTCAATTTCTACTGTTTCACGCCTGGGCGCCTCCGCTGAGCGTCAGGATCCACTGTCTCACGCTTGAGTGCCACCGCTGAGCGCCAAAGTTTCCTGTCTCATGCCTGAGCGCCACCGCTTAGCGTCATTTTAGTGTCGCACCTACCGCTGAGCGCCCTTTTTAGCTCTGAACGCTAACGACATGGGCTTGGGCCAGTTTTATGCTAACTTTTATAAACTATATAAGGGTTTGGACGACCTAGAGGGTCTATCTTTTGATAGAAAGAGGCACAAAAACACTCATTTCATCCTTCAGAAGCGGATTTTGGATAGGGAAGCTCCAATCTAGGTTTACCATGTCTATGGTGAACTAAACTTTCATTGTTGTTGGGGAAACGATGTAATCCTTTGAAACTCTCATGTATTGAATTGATTTATATTATATATGCTATACTTCATTAATTGTTAGGGTTTTTCCTCTATACTCAATGCTTGTTTTGTTTAACTCATTCAGTTGCATGATTATTGATTTTGTCAATATGGACACATACAGGGAAATCTAGAAGTGGGGAAATTCTCCCAAAGGTAGAATTACCTAGACATACGAAAATGAGGGTTGGTTGCATATACACTCTTGTGCTTCAGAATTCATTATTAGGGATGTTAGGAATTGTATGAACTTGCAATTAAGGATAGGCTTACTTCACCGAGACATCTAGTTTAAGTATTTTAGAGAGTGGCATTAACATTGATGAAGAAGATGAATTCGTAAATACATGAGAGTGGATAGGATAAGTCGGAAACCCCAACAACATAATCATTCCATATTTTATCAACCATTCACCTGTGTATTCTTTAGTCAATTGATCAACACTTGCATTCATGTTTATTTTCTGCATTTTAAACCAAATTTTTTCATTCTCAAGTCTTAAATAATCAACAAATCACATGACTGTTTAGACCATGAGTCTCTAGGGAAAACGATACTTGGATTTACCATTTATATTACTTGATACGATTCGGTACACTTGTTGGAGTCTTAACAACGGACCAAGGCCAATGGCCAGATGACATCGCAGACAACTCAAGTTATATCCTACAGAATTGTAAGTGGAACTTTTAACTAATTGCCATAGTTCATATCAATTTTATGTAACAAACTTGATATTATTATATGTAGGATGAGTTGGTTGAGCAACAGACTCAAGGAACATTTGTGGGCCAAGGTAGGGAAGCCTCCTAATAGCAGCCATAGGTCGATTAGACCGTCCAGGTCGTGTGCATGGTGTTGGAGGAGCTATTGGATTGAGGGACTACTTTGGCCCTAAACCAAGAAACAAAGAGGCCATGAGTGAGGAAGCATTAAGTAACCTAAGGCAAGAGATGCAACTCGAGATGAAGGAGTGCATGAGAGTTGTCAATGAATGCTTCCAACAACAAGAAATAGCACATAAAAAGTTTCTTGAAGAAAAACATCAGATGATGTCCTAACAACAACAGGAGGACGTCCCTATAGATGATCCTACCGCACCTCGTGTGAGCACCAAAGGCTCATGCTCTATTGTAGATCCTACTGATTACACTTGTTAGTATAAGTTTTTGGTTGATGAGGTTCCTCTGCGTGTAGTGGTCGTGAAACGACAAATTGCAGAAGCCTAGACCCTTCATGGTGCTCCTTTATTGCCTACTCACGCGTGGGTCACTATTGATGAAGTTAGAGACCCTCAGGCTCGAGTGTCAGTGCCTACATCTAAAATCTAATTTGTGGGGGAGGCCTTAGGCACATTTATAGCTTGGCCTAAGGCTATGATCATGCCATATGTTGGCCCTCCAACAGTATTATATTCTTATTTTTATTATTTAAATATTAAGGTTATAATTAAATGATTCCTAACTTGTATTATTTTTATTATTTTTATTATTGTAAATGTGACTTGTAGTTCTACTGTCCTGAGAAACAACCAATGGCTCAACCTGTGAATGAAGATCATAAGGAAGCAGAAGATGATGACGATGATCTTCTAGGCATATTGATGAAGAAATTACATAAGTTGAATAAAGGACCATTAGAGCTACAATGACACATGACACTGGACACCAACCAATGGCGTCGAGTGTCATGTGCCATTGTATATTGCTTTAAATGATGCACTGGAGATCGTTGGTGGAGAAATTTTGAACATTTCATGCATACAACTATGGTACGTGTAAGTCTTTTAATTGTTATTTAACCTTTTTAATATTAGTATTATTACTTTTTAATAAATATACTTAACTTTATTGTTATAGGTACATGGACACCATCACAGTAGAACAAGGTCGGGCAACAATATATGGCTTTCTTGAACCTTAGACCATTCAACCATCTGGAAACACATTAGATTCGAGACAATCATATATACAAACATGGATGACTGAGTCTAAAAGAGAGTTGTATATCACGTCATACATTGATGGGTATGTGTTTCTCAATATTGTCAACTTTTATCAAAATTTAATCAATAAACTCACTAGTTGTTGATACATGTTAGGGGCCATTAGCAAATGATGGTGATTATTCCAAAAAAGGCACAAGTTGTATGGTTTTGTTTCTTCAAAGGAAGATGAAATCTGATTTGAAGTCCTTGTTACAAAGGTAAGTATTACATTCATTAATATCAATTCATTATGATATTAATATATTAACATATATTTCTAATGTTTCAAATGATTCAAATTTGTTTATAGTTGTGGCTAGTGTTAGGAAATAGGTTGGCTTCGTTTTACACCAAGAGAGGGGGTGAATTGGTGTTAGTTCAAAAAGAAAATATTTTCGCAATCTTGGTATGAAAATTCAAAGCTTTTGATCTTTCCTTGAAATGCAAGTAATGAAAATTCAGTGCAGCGGAAAAAACGTAGTTGACTGCTAAACAGATAAAGTCGACTGAAATAAAGAGTGCAGAGATAGAGAAAATCAAACACTTGTTTTTATACTAGTTCGGCCAACAATGCCTACATCCAGTGTCCTTCCAATCTTGGAAGCAAATGCACTATAATGGTTGCGGTTTTTACAAGAAGGAATTTATAGAAGCACCACGCAAAAATATAAATCTCCTCTCTAACCCAAAACCAAATATAGTTGCACACACAAAACCAGAATTGTAGCAAGAATTCCCTCTTATGCAATCTGAACCCACGTTGAACAATCCTCAACGTGTAAACCAACATTCTTCATAGGATGCCAAGCCTATCACATCACGCTTCACAGGTTGCCAAGCCTATCACATCAGACTTCACAGGTTGCCAAGCCTTCAATGAAATACAACAGTCTTCACGGGATGCCAAGCCTATCACAGCAGACTTCACAGGTTGTCAAGCCTTCAATCAAATACAACAGTCTTCAAATGATGCCAAGCCTTTCAAGATCAAACCAGAAGCACCTTCTTTGTGCAGATGTTGATCAAACAGTGTGTGCAATTGACTCCTCAATCTGAATCTCTCTCAAGATAGATCACCACGGTCTTCTTGAAGAATTCTTGGAGCTTCCAAAACTAAGAACTATCTCTGAAACAGGACAATGAAAATGTTAGATCACAAAAGTCTCAGAACAATTTGTGTTCTGTTTTATTTATAGTTTTCCTGTCATTCTCAGTCGAATGACCTACTAATAAAGTCGACTGTATTAAAACAATTATAACAGACAGTCAACATAAAGGCTCCTCAGTCAACCAAATCAATGCACATTTAAGACAGTTGACCCAGTCAGTCAATCTTAACTAACTTTTGAAAAATATAGCCGTTGGAGCAAGTGGCATAACAGAATTCCAAATATAACAGCAATACAGTCGAATGGGTGTTCCACACTGTCGACTGACACTTGAAAAAAATACTTTGAAATTCTTTTCAACTCAAAATCTCATCAAGCATGTGTTCACAAAATCTATGCAAAGATTTTAGCATAGTCGAATCCATTCCTAGTGTATTCGACTGAACTAGACCTTTGTCACAACAAATATAAGTTCCTAAAAGTGCTTGTGATCTTTTCTTCAGAAATGTGTAGAAGTAATCAAAATAATTTTATCACACATTTCAATACAAGCATGTTCCATACATATAACNTAAAAGTGCTTGTGATCTTTTCTTCAGAAATGTGTAGAAGTAATCAAAATAATTTTATCACACATTTCAATACAAGCATGTTCCATACATATAACACCTAATCAATCATAGGAACACACATTGCAAATCAATCAAAACATGTTCAATCAAAAGCATTGTTCAAATCAGTTTAGTATATCAACTGAACATGTAAACCTAGAACATATGTACTGTTATTAAGCAATGTGTTGTCATCATCAAAAACCAGTTTGATATAGAGTTTGTGTTGTCAACAATCTCAACAATCTCCCCTTTTTTTGATGATGCACAACCATGACTAATAACTCAACCATGTTTGTATAGTTCCACAAATGACAGAGTAAAACAAATAGCAAAATCAGTAAAGACAGTTCATTTACTCTGCATACATAGCAAAAACATCATCAAGCAGATATAGTATGATACAACAATTCTCCCCATATAGACTTACTCACATACACTCATGAATACTCTCCCCCTTTGTGCATTAACAAAAAAAAAAGAATGCTTTGATATTTATGCAATTTTGAAAGCAGAGAAGCATCAAACAGATATGCAATTTCAAAATAATAATGATGCTCTTAAAATCACAAGTTCATCACAAAAACAAATGTAAACTCCCCCTGAAATGCAGGTGTATGTGATGAAACAATGTGTAAAGAAGTGATACTCCCCCTGTCATCATGCATGATTTCAAAAATAGTTAACATTTTGTGTGCACAATGCAGAATATCACAAGTATCAACAATTTAAGCACAGATTTGTATCATTGGTACACAATTAACTCACTATATATGCAATGACACAAATATCAACAATCTCACAATATTATCTCAATTTAGATATAAAATCATGTAAAGAACAGAGATAATATCAGAATATCAATGATTTAAGCAGACAGTAAGGATAGAATAAAATTCCATAATTGGAATTGTTAACTGTTGACAAATTGGCAAGTGTACCAAATCGTACAAGTAATATAAATGGTAAGACCAAGTATCGTTTTCCCAAGAGACTCGAATGGCTTTCTCGTTCGCGTGAATTAAAATAATAAGACTTGAAAATAAAAATTAATAAATTGTTATCCCTAGCCTCCCCTAGATATTAATACCGCATTATAAACAGAAGTTAGCGCAATTGATCGTCCTACCCCTATCCCTAGGTGGTATTGCAAAATCAAGAAATTACTCGCCAATTCATGTCATTACTATACGTCCCCATATCAATAAAGACAAACATCAGTTACCAAATGAGTTAAACGATAAAGGCCTTAAGCACAGATGATAACCCAACAATTAT
>NC_028358.1:22712328-22725419 GCF_000741045.1 Vigna radiata var. radiata | reverse complement strand
GACATGGTGAAGCTAGATGAAAAATGGAAGAAGAATGGAAGAGCAAACCCTAGAAAAGATGAAAAGGAGCCTAAGCATCCAAGAGATCCTCTCCAAAGAGCAAAATTAGGTCTGGTCGTTCTCCCCTGTCAAAAGAATGACTCTGAACTCGCAATAGGGGTATATATAGGTGAGGAGCACATCAGAAAACAGGCCCAGGCCCAACGAGCCACCGCCCGACGGTTTAAGTGTGTCGCCCGGCGGTTCCCATAATCCTCTAAACCGCCCGACGGCAACCGCCACCGCCCGACGGTTTCCCTCAAGGCCGCCCAGCGTCAATCGCCATGCCTACTCCTCGTCCTAGACCGCTCGGCGGTTTAAGTGTGCCGCTGGGCGGTGCGTCGACTCTTCAAATATTCATTTTTCTGCTCTTTTCTTGAGTCAACGACCTGTATCTTTAACTCCATTCTTCACTTTCTCAAAATAGCTTCAAAACAATGCAAAACAAGCATAAAATCGCTAAAAACAGCTTTTGACTCTCTACAGACTCATTTATTGAGTTTTGCTTGATTCTAAGCTCATTCCAAGTAGTAAAGGGCGTAATTCGGTCCAAATTGACATATGAAAAAACTGTTTTTCAACCTTCATCATTAACCCAGTTTAGAAGTAGTCGAATGCTTGAAATCATCAGTCGAATGCATTGTTTTTCCAAGTGTTGAACTTCAAATATATATGTCCAAACCAATGTCTTTCCTGTAAAACCTTTCAAAAACCTTTTCCAGATCAAGTATAGTGATTAAGCAAGAATAGAAACAAATCATAACAGAAGTCATTGTATGAAAATGAATGACAATTATAGCATAGTTGACTTCAGATATAGCACAGTCGAATCAATCAAACAGAGTGTTAGATTTTATTCAACAGTTTAAGTGAATAGATTGATTCAAACTACTGATATTATTTCCTTGGATAAAAGATATTACAATGATAGAGCAATAACAAGGAAATACAAAACAAAACAAAGAAAGCACACAAAAGATGGCTTTAAATGCCATTTTACAAAATGAAACTTGGTCTAGGACACAAAACACAATTTGGCCAAAACACAACACTATTCTGATTCAGATGAGTCTTCATCGGTGGTTTCTTCACTAATACCATCAATATCCCTCCTCTTAGATTCTTCAGATGATGAAGAGACTTCAACATAATGCTTGAATAAAATGTCTATCTTTTCATGTAGTTTTGCCAGAGAATTGTTGAAGTTGTTTATCCTTTTAGATACCCTCTTGAATTTGTCGTTCACCCTAATTTCAAATTTTGAATTCAGTGTTTCAAACTCTTCATCACTGACTTTGTTCACATGTGGTATATTATCATTCTGAACAACATTTTCATCACTGAAAATCCATCCTTGAGAAGTTTTCTTCATTCCAATACAGGTTAAAGTGGTTTTTCCGATCAGATTTTCTCTTCCACATATTTGTTTCTTCTCATTAGTAAAGTCAACTCCATAGTTTTCTAGAACTTTTCTTATGAATACCCCATATGGAAGTCTGTGCCCTTTACTTAATCCTACTTCCATGATGTGTTCTTTGAAAACAGCCACCCAATTTGTCTGTATTCTAAACACAATTGCATATAGTAGGCAAATGTCCATAGGTGTGAGCTTAGTGATTTCGTATCTATCAGGTAATAGTATATGCCCAATGATGAAAGCAATTACTCTCTCTTCCTTATCAAGCCATTTGAATAAGAAACTTTTTTTCTATCTATATCTTCCTCGGTATCTCATGAAGCTTTTGAACATTTCTGTCTTTCCTATCTTTTTGTACCTTGGACAATCAAACTTGTGAGACAGCTCACCTTCATTTTTAGCCCTGTGAATTTCCACCAAATATCATCATCAATGACAATATCTACTACTTTTACCCGAGAGTGAATGTTTCCATCAAATTCTTTGATATTGTAGTAGACGACTTCTACTAATTCATCATAACAGTCTCCTTTCATTCCAATAAATTTGTTGAGACCTTGAAATTTCAGATCATCAGGAAATGTAAACTTCTCTTGTTCAAACAGAACCAGTTCAGCCCTGTGATGTTTGACGACTTTTGTGACTGAGCGCATGATAAGAAATCTTTCTCTGGTTTTATCCTCACTGATCCATCCAGAAGGATCAACCTCTCTTATTGTGGACATTGGACGTTTTCCTGGTCTTGATGATGAAGTAGCCATTTGATTTAGGAGGAAGAAGGGTTTTCACCAGAATTAGAATAAGGGTTTGTTGGCAAGATTGTGTGTGAATCTCTCAGACTTATTTCATTCATTTATACATGAAAAACGCGCCAAGAATTTTACTTAAACCCTAAGATAATATTTAATCGTTCAAAAACAGAGTTTTTCAAATATTCAAATGATACAGTCGATTGAGTTAATGTTGGAGTCGATTAGGACTCATAAAAATCTTTTCATTCAGATTCAATCAATAAAACACGTAAGCACTCAATGCAAACAAACATACAACAACAATCAATCAATATATGCATGATGCAGCAGATATATACAGATTTACCAGTTGTAGATACTTAAGGTTTTAGAAATGTTCCATAGTTAATTCATCCTTGAGAGCAGTTCTGCATCAGCTGCATAACCTGTAAAACAGTTAAGTTTTGGTTGCTGGTACCCATTTGACTTTGGGTCCTTGATTGTCAGTTCTTGTTACATGTTCCTTTGGTATCCATACACATAATCCTTGAGGAACAACATGTCTATAATAACAATTTCTAATAGTATGACCAACACATTTACAGTAAAAACATGCATTTCTAGCAGGTTTTCTCAATTCATTTAATTTCCTAGCATTGGTTCTGTTAGAGTAACCTTTAAATCCAATTCCTTGTCTGTTATTAATTCTGTTAGATGAACTTAATACATCATCTAAATTGTCACTAGCTTGAGCAAACTTAGCTAGCTTGCTTGTCAAGTAATCAATCTTTTCAATATGTATAGAACAATTTTCACAAGCTTTTTCAATAGTAACATTTCTAGCAAATAATAATGCTTCATTCAATTCTTATTCTAATATTTCATTTTCAGCAACAAGGTTATCAATTCTATATTCATAATCTCTCATATCAGAGTTCAGTTAATTAACCTTGTATTCCAGTCGCATTGCTTCAGCATGTAATTCCCTGAATGTCTCAATCAACTGCTGATATTTCTTTTCTATAGACAGTTTCTCAAATTCATCATCACTGTCATACTCAGTCTTTGCAGTTCCACCCATGTGACATATGTTGGATTTTTCCTCTTGATCAGCATCGTTATCACTTGAGCTTTCAGATTCAGAATTCTCCCAAGCAATGTAGGCTCTTTTCTTTCTCATATCTCTACTTTGAGGAACTCTTTTCTTTCCTTTCTGCTTTGGCTGTAATTCAGGACAGTAAGGCTTGATGTGACCTTCTTTACCACATTCATAGCACTGGACAATGTTTGTGCTGAAGCTTTTCTTTTTGCTTTGACCTCCATGGTTAGACAGTTGACGATCATTTTGCATAAGTCGACTAAACATTCTTACCATCAAGGTCATCAAATCTTTATCGTTCATCTCTGCTTCTGTGAGATTCTTGCTTGCAGCCTTTCAGAGCAATGGACTTCTTTTCTTCAATCTCCTCTTCATCCTTCAGCCTACCAAGTTCTAACTCATGTTCACGTAGCTTGCCAAACAAGGTAGCCATATTCATAGTTGTAAGATCTTTGGATTCAGAGATTATAGTGACTTTTGGTTGCCAGTTCCTGTTCAGACTTTTCAGAATCTTGATATTGATCTCTTCATGGCAAAGGCTTTGCCAAGAGCCATCAGGTGGTTTACAATGTGAGTGAATCATTTCTGGACATCATAGATGCTCTCACCAGCTTTCATTCTGAACAATTCATACTCTTGTATCAATGAATTCTTCCTGGCTCTCTTGACTTCGTCCGTGCCTTCATGTGTTACCTCTAGAACATCCCACATTTCCTTTGCAGACTTGCATTGGAAAATCCTGAAAAATTCATCAATTGTTAGTGCAGAGGCAATAATATTTGTAGCTTTAACATCATACTAAGCTTTTCTATTTTCATCAGTAGTCCATTCAGTAAAAGGTTTCAAAACATTTTTACTATCAACAATTTTTGTAGGCACAAATGGACCATTTAAAGTGGCATCCAAAATTCCTTTATCTTGCGATTCAAGAAAGATCTGCATACGAATTTTCCAAAAAGGATAGTTTTCACCAGCAAACAGAGGTGGTCTGTTTGTTGAAACACCTTCACCAAAAGTTTGAAAATTTGAAGTCATCCCCAGGTTTTACAATCGAATAGAATAAAAACAGAGTCGACTGAATTTTCAAATATTTTATGAAAACCAGCTCTGATACCAATTGTTAGGAAACAGGTTGGCTTCGTTTTACACCAAGAGAAGGGGGGGTGAATTGATGTTAGTTCAAAAAGAAGATCTTTTCGCAATCTTGGTATGAAAATTCAAAGCTTTTGATCTTTCCTTGAAATGAAAGTAATGAAAATTCAGTGCAGCGGAAAAAACATAGTTGACTGCTAAATAGATAAAGTCGACTGAAATAAAGAATGCAGGGATAGAGAAAATCAAACACTGGTTTTTATACTGGTTCGACCAACAATGCCTACATCCAGTGTCCTTCCAATCTTGGAAGCAAATGCACTATAATGGTTGCGGTTTTTACAACAAGGAATTTATAGAAGCACCATGCAAAAATATAAATCTTCTCTCTAACCCAAAACCAAATATAGCTGCACAGACAAAACCAGAATTGTAGCAAGAATCCCCTTTTCTGCAATCTAAACCCACGTTGAACAATCCTTAACGTGTAACCAACACTCTTCTTTTTGCATATGTTGATCAAACAATGTGCGCAATTGACTCCTCAATCTGAATCTCTCTCAAGAAAGATCACCACAGTCTTCTTGGAGAATTTTTGGAGCTTCCAAAACTGAGAACTATCTCTGAAACAAGACAATGAAAATGTTATATCACAAAAGTCTCAGAACAATTCGCGTTCTGTTCTATTTATGGTTTTCCTGTCATTCTCAGTTGAATGGCCTACGAATAAAGTCGACTGTATTAAAACAGTTATAACAAATAGTCAACACAAAGACTCCTCAGTCAACCAAATCAATGCACATTTAAGACAGTTGACCCAGTCAGTCAATCTTAACTAACATTTGAAAAATATAGTCGTTGGAGCAAGTAGGCATAACAAAATTTCAAATATAACAGCAATACAGTCGAATGGGTGTTCCACACTGTCGACTAACACTCGAAAAAAATACTTTGAAATTCTTTTCAACTCAAAATCTCATCAAGCATGTGTTCACAAAATCTATACAAAGATTTTAGCATAGTCGAATCCATTCCTAGTGTATTCGACTGAACTAGACCTTTGTCACAACAAATATAAGTTCCTAAAAGTGCTTGTGATCTTTTCTTCAGAAATGTGTAGAAGTAATCAAAATCATTTTATCACACATTTCAATACAAGCATGTTCCGTACATATACCACATAATCAATCATAGGAACACACATTGCAAATCAATCAAAACATGTTCAATCAAAAGCATTGTTCAAATCAGTTTAGTAATCAGCTGAACATGTAAACCTGGAACATATGTACTGTTATTAAGCAATGTGTTTTCATCATCAAAAGCTAGTTTGATATAGAGTTTGTGTTGTCAACAATCTCAACAACTAGGCCCATAGCACAAAAAATTGAAATTATATATCCTAAGGTTGGAATGTGTTGATCTTTAACTTATTAATTTTCGTAGTCAAATTTAAACCATTACATTTGACTAAGTTCTTTCACATGTTTAGTGTAACAAGCAGACAAATTCCTAGGCATGTGGCTACTACATCATGTCATGGACGAAGACAATCATCCGAGCAAGAATTAGAGCAAATTGGACTAAGGTAAAAATTTACATTTGAAATCTTACAAATACCAATAAACTTTTCACATTTGAATGAATATAATAGTAAACTTTCCTTGATTTTGTAATGGTTCCACAATACCAATTCATTGCCAGAAGTCATAATAGGGAAGCTAAGAGGGGAATGGTTAAGATATTTGAATCAACATTTTAATTAGCTATAGTTTTAGGTTTTTCCTTAAAGTCTTGCAATGTTTTGATGATAGCATTTTCTCAGCTTATAGTTTTACTTTTGAAAGGATGAATTGGTTATAACATGGTTTAAATCGTGAATTGATGAATTTTGTGAATATATGAATTAGAAAACCGTGTTCATTTTGTTGTGATGATAACATTTGCTTTAGTTTTTTAATTTTACTTTTGAATTGGAATTGACGAATTGATAAAAGTATGGTTTAAACTGTGAATTGATAAATTCTTTGTATGTAAATTAAAATGCTGATTTTTGTATTTCAGGTTTAATTAAATAAACAAAAACAAACAATTTAAAAAAAAAAAATACTGGAATTGATGTCGAATTATACACTACGTTAATATACATATAATAATATCAACTTTTACACTAATTACCTATAACTTCAATGAAACAATATTAACATTAATAAAAAAAATGTTGAGTCAAGAACATTCAAACTAAAATGAATTATTACGACTTAACAAAGACAACGCTTAAAGAGAAATAATACAAAGAAAACATACACAAATTTAAACAATTTAAATTTCGCAGAATTTTAAATTTTTTATTGTTAAATAAGATTTGGAATTCTTTAATTTTAATAAATCATATTATCCTCAAAATTTCTTTTAAAATCTTGTAACCAAACCATATAGTTTATAGAATATTTTAAATTTTCTATATAAGTAAATTACTTTTAAAAGAATATTTTGTGGATAACTTTTTTTTACCATTACCAGACATCTTTCCTCTTAGATTGTGTATGTTTAGTTATTCATAAATACTTTTAAGAGTAATTTTTTTCTTGAAATTGTCTATGCTGATTAACACTTGTGATTTGGGATTATCCTATAATCAGTAAGAATATTAAAATTTTATTTAAGTGGATAAGCTATTAATTTTATAATAAATAATTTTTGTATCGATAATACATAAGACATGTAAATAATCTCAGGAAAAGAGAGATGGAAGTTGTATGACTAGGACGCAAAGGTAATAAATATAAAACGCGGTGTAGGGAGTTATAGGAGGTAGAAGAGAAGTGAAGTTAAAATTGGAGTGTAACTTTAAATATAATGAAAAGCTAAAGACAGAAAAGTGCACCGTCACCGTAAACAAACGGTGGTCCAGGAGGGTGGTTGTATCCAGTGGAGGCTTTAACCTACGAACTTCTCCTTATAATCACACCCTCGCCTTCGCTTCTTCTTTCTCTCTCCACCTCTATTCGACACCCCATCACACTCTTCTTCTCTCCCACGTCTACACTGTAGTTTCATTTTTATAATTATTAGGGTTTTCATTTGGGGAAATCAAAATAGGGTGAAATACTTTGGAGGTGAGTGTGTAGAAAACATGGTTGTCGATGATATGACGAAGTGCATCATCGTCGGCTATGGAGGTTCCTCTTCTCGATTTTCCGATGCTTATCCCAAAAGGTAATAATTGTTACTTCAAGATCTCCCTCTCTTTCAGAACCTACTTTTCTGTTCTCTCATGGATTTCATGCTTTTCATTCAATGCTTTCCCCCTGATTTTGGAGGGATTTTCGAGTTACCTGGAATAGGATTAAATGTAATTCCCCTCTAGCGTTTTCGAAATCTCTTCCTCTCTTCTGGAGATCGAAGAGAAATCACTCTCTCTGTTATATTTAGATAGCTAGATGGATAGTTAATTGGTTACCTCTGCTTTCTTATTCTTCTCTCGTTCCGGTTCTCGTTCAGATCTATTTTTTTTATTGATTTATTGAAAAATAGAACAATTGTTATTATTTTCATTAGGTTGGATTTGTTGATTTTTTTTTCTCTCTTGTTTTTTTTCAACTCAATTGATAAATCTAGGGGTTTGATGGAGGGGAGATATAGTGGGGATTGATATGATGAAGGTGTTTATAAGGTTGTTTTGTTGAATTGTTTTTGGGCTGGCAATATTGTACGAACCAGCAATAAAACTCATCAGCGAGATGAGGTAGCATGGGTCTTGCTTCTTTGTCAATGGAGAATCACCACCCTTCCACGCTCTTGTCAATGGACTCAAGCGCATCTTCTCACGAGGAACTGGATTTGGAGATGAATCGCCAAATCATACTCTCTCGTCCGCCCGATATCAACCTGCCCCTCTCAGCCGAGCGCAGCCCTCCCCCGCAGCCGTGGAATTCTGAGCCCTGTGATATTCTTGATGTTGGTCTTGGCACTCAAGGGTATGAGACTGAGAGTTTTATTAATCTGCCCAAAGCTGGAAGGAAGTGCGCGAAACGCGTTGATAGCATATGGGGTGCTTGGTTTTTCTTCAGTTTTTACTTTAAGCCTTCTCTGAATGATAAGTCTAAGGCCAAGATTGTCAGGGACAGCAATGGTGTTTCTGGGTTCGATAAATCTGATCTGAAGCTTGATGTTTTCATGGTTCAACATGACATGGAAAACATGTACATGTGGGTTTTCAAGGAGAGGCCTGAGAATGCGTTGGGTAAGATGCAGCTGAGGAGTTACATGAATGGGCATTCCCGTCAAGGGGAGCGCCCCTTTCCCTTTAGTGTTGACAAGGGTTTTGCTCGATCCCATAGGATGCAGAGAAAGCATTACAGAGGATTGTCAAACCCTCAGTGTGTGCACGGCATTGAGGTTGTTTCAGCACCCAATCTGATGACTCTGGACGAGGATGATCGAAAAAGGTGGATAGAACTCACAGGACGAGATCTGAATTTCACAATCCCACCAGAAGCAAGTGATTTCAGTTCATGGAGAACTCTTCCCAACACGGACTTTGAGCTTGAGAGACCACCTCCCCCTATCAAGAATGGTCCAAATGCTCACCCGAAGAAACTGCTTAATGGTTCTGGACTGAATTTGTCAACTCATATATCTAACCACAGTAATGGCGATGGGTTGGACCTCTCACCTGTCAGCAGCAAGAAGAGGAAGGACTTTTTTCCTCATGGAAATGAGGAAGAATGTTACTTGGCTGTTAACCCTCCATCTGATCGTATTCCAGATATAGAAATGCACCCAAGTGAGCCACACTGGTTAAATGACTTCAGCGGGGTGATAAAGAGTGTTTATGGACCTGTTACAGCTGCAAAAACTATCTACGAGGATGAACAAGGTTATTTGATTATCATCAGTCTGCCCTTTGTAGATCTTCCAAGTGTGAAAGTTTCGTGGAGGAACACTCTGACCCACGGTATCATAAAGGTTTCCTGTATGAGCACATCTCGAAAACCTTTCATCAAGAGACATGACAGGACATTCAAACTTACAGATCCATCGTCAGAGCACTGTCCTCCTGGAGAGTTTGTCCGAGAAATCCCTCTTTCAACCCGAATTCCTGAAGATGCTAACATAGAAGCATACTATGATGGACCAGGATCTGTGCTTGAGATCCTTGTGCCGAAACATCGTGTGGGACCAGAAGAGCATGAAGTCCGTGTTTGCCTCCGCCCTCATCTGGGAGGGAATGATCTTAAGTTAACATGAGATAGGCGCTAAAATATTATTAGGGATTTCAGTTTGTTGCGCATGTCATTGTTTCTAACTATGTACCATACAGTGTTATCCGCAATAGAATTGTGTCTTACATATTTGTCTCTAGCAATTTTAGCTCCCTGACTGCTCTGGTTCTTTTTGTTCCAGAGCATCTGTATGCTTTTGATTAGCAGTATTGAACAACTAGTCCTCATAATTAATATGAAATTACCAAATCGATGCCTGTGAAATGATTTGTAATTCAATTTCGACCTTTAATTGGATTCTTATTTATTATCTGTTCTAATTATCTCTTATTTTGAGTAATTCTATTCAAGAACAGACGATACAAATAAAACTGCTCCTATTCGTCTCCATCACTTTGTGTGTACTATATTAACGTCGTTCGTTATGTTAGACTGGGTGGGCTTCTTACGGAAAGTCTGAAACCATTGGCCATAATATCCACACCTTTTCTAAACAGAAATTTCAATTCGAGGTACCTACCATTTTAGACCATGTTGGAATATTGGTAAAAAGAACAAAGTCAACACTCACTATTAAATTAGCAAACCTGAAGAACCTGCTACCTGTGGGATAATTTTCGTTTTCTGAAATTTCCAAAATTATACGTTGACTAAATAACACAAGATATTTTACCTATCTCGTTATGGGATTCGGGAGTGATCCCTATGAAGATTGTAATGAGACTATGATGTTGTGGCTGTCCAGAGAAAAAAAAAGGGGTGATATTTTGGGTAACAGAAGGAGGAGGAAGCAATTGTTGACTAAAAGATTGGTGTGTTTGTGTGGTGAGAGTTGAGACCATTGGGGATGGATGGATGAGATAGAGTGGAGTGGGGAAGTGTTTCCTTCATGTTTGTTGGCCAAGGATGATGATTTTCTCCCTCTCCTTCTTTTATCAGTGCATGTCCTTTTCTTTGAACTTTTCTTTTTCTTTTCTTTTCTCTCTATTTGGCATTAAATACTTTCCTCATTTTAGTGTTAGGAAGCCTACCATCCTCTGATAAACAGATGGATGACCAGTGGTCCAGTTAACCTTTATTTTTGGAAAGGAGTGCCACTGCTGGTAATTTTCATATTCAAAAATCCTTTTATTATTATTTCTTTATATAGTTAATAACTCTCTCTCGAATATCTATTTAGTGCTTTCTGTATCTTTTTATTCTAGTAAAAAAGAACGTAGAATAGTTTCTTTGCATTTATAGAAAGCACCTTATTTTCATCCTTTTCTATAATATATTTTTTTTTTGTGCGAGTTTAACCAATCAATTGAAATTGAGATTAATGTTTAGAAAAAAAAAAGATTTTCTTAAAATTAAATTTTAAAATATGAATAACTTCTGATATATAAGATTTACATTCCGCTTGGAATAATTAGAAAATTAAAGTGAAAATATATTAAATTTTTAAAAACATTCATTCAAAAATAGACAATACAACATATAAGTAGTACGAGAATTACTCAATCCACATACACTATCAACGATCAAAATACCATATTTATAAATAATGTCATACAACAAAGTTATAATCTTCATTCCCAAAATCAATGATCTATTTATAATCTTCAAAATCCATGCTCATCACCTAATTTGATTTGTTTACACAAGAACAGTCCAATGCAGAAGCACCAACGGATGAATAATGGACATTCCATCTTATCTATCTTATTATACTACTACCAGGTTCCTCCTTCCCATTCTCTTATCCAATTCTTTTTCTCTAACAATATACATACTCAGTTATACTTCTCACAAAAATTCTTTTATTGTTGCTCCATCCATTTATCAAACTAGAAGGGTACATCATTCTCTTTATCAATATTTCTTCTAACATTCTCATCGAATCACCCATTTGGACGATTTTATCCACACATCATTATTAAATTCCTCCACCATGTATTAGCTTTTCCAATATCCTCTTTTCGTCTAACTTCATTCCTCTCACCATACTTTGATTTTAGTACCCTGCACACCCTAAGGAATTGTGTTGCTGAATCAATCCCCATCCCCACTTACCTAATAAGGTCTTATTAAAATTTATATGTTTTACCCTTAAAACACCTACTTCCTTAGGCTTACAAATCCCATCTTTCCTAGTAGATTTTTCTCCTTTGTCAATGTCCTCGCCATAGAAAATCATTCTGCAAGTGAAGTAGCTTTTTCATAACCTTTCTAAGAATGTTATAGAACTATGTGCAAAGTCTCTTACCATATGATACGAATTTGCTCTTCGAACCCCTTAGTTTCTTCCTCACCCTTTTCAATAAAGGTTGTAGGTTGTTTCCTTTCTTTGATTAGCATTGATAAATAATCCTAATTATCCCAGAGAAAAAGATAAAGTTTCACAATTGAATTTATTAGTCATGGCTGTTTCATGTTGTCCTTAAGCTTGTTTTGGAAGACCCATCTTGTTCGAACCAAACTTTGGTCAGAAGGAGGAGAACCAATCTCAAAACAAAATTTATGATAAAATGTTTTAGTTCTTTCTCCATGCCTAAAATTCAATCTTCATCTACTACAGCTTCCTCTACATTTTTGGGTTCTACTTGACAAACTAAAGTTGTATTAGCTCTATCTTTGAATGATGATTTGGTTATAATGTTAGTGTTTCTCTCTCTTCAGATTAGATATTGAGAATGTGAAGAAACATATCTCCACTCGGTTTGACTAGTGTATGTTGGGTCTAATGGACCTTTGTCGAAAGCCTTAGCTGTTTGATGATTTCCTTTCTTTTGAGCTGCTTATGCAGATATTTGCAAAATCAAGGTCAAGATCTAATATTCTTCTACCAATTTGAGAAAAACTATTAAACTTCACATTTGTGGTTTCCTTTATGAGTAAGGCATGAGAGTTTTATATAGGCCTTGGATCTATCAAAGTAACTAAGAAATATACATTTGTCTACTTGTAATCAAATTTGCCAATTTAATTCTTCATATTATGATATAACAAGAACAACCAAAAGCATGAAAGTAACCTATATAACATTTTCCATTTCTCTACATTTTATTGGAGAATTTTCAAGCATGGGTTTCTAACCATTACCTTAAAATCATTCATACTTTGTATCATTCTAGATTTATTTTCAAAAATAAAAAGTTAAGTAAAATGAATTGATACAAAGTAAGTGATTAGGAGTATATATATAACTTTGATAGTCTTTACATTCTTCCAATACCAAGTTTTTCAAATTAAATACCAAATTTGAAACATAAATAATTTCTTAAAATAACTTCCTACATCTTTGTTCTCTTTCTATTGTTGACTAGATCTTTGTGTTAGCAAAATGATAAAGATGAAGTTTTGATGATGCCCAAATCAAGTCAAGATTTATCAAGATTCATGAAGATTCTTTGAAGACTTATTTTTGTTATGAAAAACTTTTGTAATAATTGTAGTTTAATTGTTTAGGACTTAGATTTGTAGTAGGTTTTGATTCTTGTACC
>NC_028358.1:22708755-22711493 GCF_000741045.1 Vigna radiata var. radiata | reverse complement strand
AATTTCTCTCAACCTTACTCTTTTATTTATATTTATTATTTGCATAGTAAGTGAAATTGAGACGAAATTAAAAGGCACACGTTTGAATTAAAAACTCTCTTGGTTTGTTATTCCACGCTAACAATTCCGCTGCAGCCGATTCTAACAATTGGCATCAGAGCTCGATTTGATAGTTATTCAAATGGCAGGATCATATCAAACTTTTGCAGAGGGTGCCTCTATCAATAGACCACCTTTATTCACAGGTGAAAACTATGCATTCTGGAAGGTTAGAATGCAAATTTTTATTGAGTCTATTGATTGTGAGATTTGGGATGTTATTGCATTTGGTTTGCCAATTCCTACTAACGATTCGCAGGAACCAAAGCCCCGTGATAAGTGGACCATTGAAGAGAAGAAAAGAATTTAAAATGACGTGAAAGCCCGAAATATAATTGCATCTGCTCTAACTGTTGACGAGTTTTACAGGGTGTCTGTTTGCAAAACCGCTCAAGAGATGTGGGACGTACTCAGAGTAACTCATGAAGGAACAGATGATGTTAAGAGGGCGAGAAAGAACACGTTGATCCAAGAGTACGAAATGTTCAGGATGAAGCAAGGAGAAACAATTTCAGATGTTCANAAACGCTTCACCAACATTGTCAATCATCTCATTGGTCTAGGTAAGTCATTTGAAAATGATGAACTTAATATAAAAATTTTGAAATCTTTANACANGTNNTGGNAACCAAAAGTGANNGCAATTTCTGAGTCACAAAATCTCAACACAATGACTATGGCGGCATTATTTGGAAAGTTGAGAGAGCATGAACTTGACCTTGGAAGACTAGATGAAGAAGAAGCAATGACAAAAACAAAGAAAAAAAGTCTAGCCTTAAAATCTGAGGTAGAAAGGAGCAAGCAAAATAGAAGATGAAGACTCAGAAGAGGAAGAAAATCTAAGACTCATGATAAAAAGGCTCAACAGGTTCATGAAATCAAAAGATAAAGGAAGATTCAAAGTTGAAAAGAAAGAAAATCAAGAATCCTCCTCAAAATATAGATGCTATGGTTGCAGAGAAAGGGGACACTTAAAAGCGGACTGCCCAAATCAAAAGAAGAGTGAAGAAGTAAAAGAAAAGAAATCCTTCGAGAAAAAGAAAGCCTACATCGCATGGGACGATGACAACGAAACAATTTCTGATTCGAGTGAATCTGATGAAGAGGCAAACATTTGTTTAGTGGCAAACGACGACGCTGGAAGCCAAGTAAGTACATCTAGCGATTCTGATAATTATAGTCAATTTAGTGAAAGTGAATTGCACGAAACTTATGCTGCTTTAATAGTTAAATCAGAAAAATTAGATAAAGCTCATAAGAAATTGAAAAAGGATTTCAAAAATTTGAAATTAAATTTTGAAAATATTTCAGAAGAAAATAAAANTTTAAAATCAGATTTTGAAAATATTTCTGAGGAAAATAAAAATTTAAAATCAAATTTTGAAACTATTCTTGAAGAGAATAAAAATTTGAAAAATAAAATTTTATTTTCTGAAAAAGGTAAACATATTAGTAGTGATGAATGTGCTTCTTGCGAAAATCTTAAGAAACTACTAAACAACACAACCTTAGCATAATGCAATAAAAATAATGAAAATAAGGTTGTTGAAAATAAACATGTTCCTAAAATTAAAAATAAGCATAATAATAGAACCCGTAGAACATGGGTATA
Source organism: Vigna radiata var. radiata (assembly GCF_000741045.1). Classification (NCBI taxonomy): domain Eukaryota; kingdom Viridiplantae; phylum Streptophyta; class Magnoliopsida; order Fabales; family Fabaceae; genus Vigna; species Vigna radiata. The sequence continues at coordinate 22,709,782 of NC_028358.1, read as the reverse complement.
AAAAGGAACAACTTATAGGAACACAAACTTTATATCATGCTTTTATTGTATGAAAAAGGGTCATACTTCAAATAAATGTAAAATTAAGCATTATGGTGTTCTAAGTGGTAGATATGTTTGGGTTATAAAATGATTTCATTATTTTTTATATAACCCAAAAGACCATGTTTAATTTTTAATTTTTTTTAACATTTAATTTTTTTTTTAAAAAAAATTGAGAAATTTTTTCAAGCATGTTGTCCTATAAAATTGTGGACCTTGAGGTAAAGCCTCTTGAGTCAGTTGAATAAGATGCAGGTAATAATGAAAACTTGCAGAAGACAACAAAAGAAGAGAAGAATGATGACAATCCTCAAGACGAAGATCTCAACAAATTATCATTATGGAGACATTTCTAAAGGGGTAACATTAGAAGAGATCTAGGAATTTTAAAAATCTCTTAGGATTGCATTTTTATTCATTTAATCCCTTTTACCCATTTTTTTTAAAAACTAACCATATTTTTTGTGTGTTTTAAAATTCCTATCTTGTATGGTTCAATAAAAATATTTTTTTTAAGTTCTTTATCCTAAAATTATTTGTTTTAAAATCTCCTACTATATGTTTGAATAAATATTTAAATTTGAAATATATATTTGGCTCATACGCATACATGCTTTTATTAAGGGGGAGTATTATCTTAGGAGGAGAACATGAAACACAACTTTTTAATTATGATAAAAAAGGCGGAGAAAATATCTTAAAGCTTATTGTTATTCTCTAATGCCCTTATCTTTCATGAGTTGTGTTTTTACTCAGATTATTACTAAAAGCTTTAATTCAAAGGAGTTTTTGATCATCATCAAAAAGGGGGAGAATGTTAGCAAAATGATGAAGATGAAGTTTTGATGATGTCCAAATCAAGTCAAGATTTATCAAGATTCATGAAGATCCTTTGAAGACTTATTTTTGTTATGAAAAACTTTTGTAATAATTGTAGTTTAATTGTTTAGGACTTAGATTTGTAGTAGGTTTTGATTCTTGTACC
>NC_028358.1:22695683-22707905 GCF_000741045.1 Vigna radiata var. radiata | reverse complement strand
AATTTCTCTCAACCTTACTCTTTTATTTATATTTATTATTTGCATAGTAAGTGAAATTGAGACGAAATTAAAAGGCACACGTTTGAATTAAAAACCCTCTTGATTTGTTATTCCACGCTAACAATTCCGCTGCAGCCGATTCTAACACTTTGGTTCTGAAGAGATTTCTCTTCAATCTTAGAATGTGTTCTCATGTAATAATATTACGCAATCATTAAAAAAGAAAAGGAAAGACAAAACAGATGCAAAAATAAGCTAATCTAAACAAGGAAAATGTGATCATAATATAGAATATTCAATTTATCAATAAATAATCATTCATCGAATACTCATATGTCAACAGAAAACATCAATAATTACACTTACAAAATTTGCATTAGAAGATATAACAAACACCAAACACAAGACTAAAATTTCGGAAGACTACCACACCTTATACCACCATTAGTCTGCCACGATACATAAGCTCTTTAGACATTACAAGAAAAATTCGAGTTACATACCTATATTTACGTACGGATTTTAATCTGTAGATAATGAAGGTATTACATACAAATTTTACACATAAATTTTGAAAAATGAGTTACATTCGGATTTTTACTTACTAATTTTCTGTGTAAAATTTGTACGTAGATTAGGTGTGTATTAGGATGGGAAAATTTACATAGGATAGATCCGTATGTAAAATATGTATATAAGTGAAAAAAAATTTACCTACTAATTTTATATACATATTTAAAAATAATTAATTATTAAAAATAAAAATAAGCTTTATTTCCCTTCTCAGTTTTTATTCTTTCCCCTTTTCACTTCATTCTAAACCCTAGGATTAAGTCCCACAACATTACTCCCATTCACCGCTTCACCCAGACCTTATTCCTATTGCATCACGAATTTCCCATTGCATCACCGCAACTAGATGTCAACCGCATCTACAACTTCATTCCTAAAGTGACTTTTGTCATCAAGTTTGTATCATTAGGAAGAAGATTTATTTTGCTTCCGTAAAAAAAGTTATATTTCTCCATTTAAATTTTCATTCCTTGTATCACATTCATTTTCCTTAAATTTTCTTTTTCTTTCTAGTTGTTGTATTATTCGATTTTGCCCAATATACCTAAAGGAAAGATTTCTCAGATTTCAAGCACTTGAGAAAGGTCGCTAGGTCGCAAATAGACATCAAATCATCGCGAGTTTTAAGGCATTGAACCTAGTTACTCTCATCATTGAGAGTTGAAGAACCAAACCTCTTTTCTCATATATGAGATTCAGAACACTTTGCAATCGTAAACCACAACTACTCTGGTGGTAAGGTGATGGACTAAGTTGATTTTCTCATGAAGAAGAAATTGTTGTGGTGCCTTAACATTTGGCCTTTCACCATTTTGTAAGGTGTGTGCCTTTGGATCACTCTTTGTAGCATTTTGGTTCATTGATGACCTTTGAAATCTTTTTCTAATAGGGGAAAAATATGAAAAGTAGTTCAAATATGGAACTGCCATGGAACTTAGGATCACTAAGGAGGCTACAATGTTGGACAAGGTAAAAAGCCTTTTGGTATTCGCTTTTCAATTTATTTACTTAACAATTTTTATTGTCAACTTTTGTGTTAAAGGAAGGGGTGAGAATTGAGAAACACCATAAGTAGATTGAATAACCATGTAGCTCTGTTAGCTTTAGGTTGGTATTAGGCTACATATGGTGTAGGATCTAAGGTGGGAATTGTGATATTTTACCATCTATGTTCTCTTTTATTTGACTATTTCTCATTGTTTACTTTTCCTCCTTATTCTGTAGGATATGGTTATTCTTCCGTACAAGGATAAATGTTATTATTCAGTAGAGACTTGCAACAGTTGGTCATGGAATCACTAGGCAAGGAGTTTGACATGGATGGTAATAGGGTGTCCTATTCTAATGTGCATCAAACTAAATAACATTTTTATGCTCTATCCTGCCTTTTTAAGTTAATTTTTATGTCTCTTTCTATAAAGATCACAGTTGTGTCTACATTAGGAAGTAGCCTAATGAACTCTATGCTCTGCTATTTTTAATTCGTGGCTTGTGTTGGTGTCATGTATACGTTATGCTTTCTTGTGGAGCCCCATTTAGTCACATTTGACATGACTAACTAGACTAACTTAACTAACTTGACCAGACTTCATTAACAATTGATCTTAATTTTCCTATATCATTGGATCTCCCATGTTCTTGTATCACATTTACTGGTTAGATCCCTCACATGTTAATGATATACCAGAATCTAACATTTGGATATTACAGGTCAATTAAGGAATTATTGTTTATGGAAATAAAGGAAGCATGGATCAACACGCATGAGTTTTCATGTTTAATCCTTATAGGTATAGTTTATTGACTGTTAAGACAAAATTGTCTATAAGTCTTACATTTCTAAACACTCTCATATGTTTTGAAGTTTAACCAAATAACATTAAACAAAATGAGAATCTGAAGATGTTATAAATATAATAAAAGTAGAAACATAAGTGTTAGGCTCAAAATCCCTAATCATCCAGTAACATAGGAAAAGCCTTAGGAAGGCATAAATGAAACATAAAACAACCAAAGTTATGGCTTCTTGATGCAACACCAAACGATTTCCAAGTCAAAACGTCTATGAGAGTTATGCTAAACAAGAAAGGTATACTGCACCAAATGAAAATCAATTAAACTCTTAAATGGATAAAGATGTTGAAGTGTTGAGACAATGTTTTTGGTAAAATCCTTAAGTGTCTTAACTTATATTCCAAAAACAATTAGAAGACAAAACTTGTTCATTGCTCTAGCTGAAGAAAGAAAAATCTCAAAAGCATTTACAATAGACTAGAAGATACAATGAGCTAAACCCTTCCTTCATCCGACGATGAAGTTCTTAATCAACGCTTGGTATCTTAGAGAAAATCTTAAATAAGAAAACTCTACCTCAACGGTAGAAAATGTAAAAAGCACTTTGTTGTTAACAAGCATTAAATGTTATTAAATGATTAACGTTAAAAAAAAGTGATAAGAGAAAAGGCATATATGTTGCATGCACATTTACTATTTTATGCAGATAACCTGCTATACACACATTCACTTGCTCTATTTGAAATATATCAGAATTGGAGGTTAGAGACAAAGAAGACACTCACAAAATGTTTTCTTTATCAAAAGTCGTGCCAGAAAAATAGTACAACTTCCATCAAAGTACTGAAAAAGCAAGTTTACTCTAACAAATTGACTTTAACAAATGATTGCTTGACAAGACAAGAAAGAGAAGACACAAGATTCAAGGCAAGAGCTCAATCTAACGAATATCTTTTGAAGAGACTTTAAATAGAAAATGATTCAAAGAAAGAATCAAGAGAATAGCTTACGAAAAGAATATCATCCTACGAAGAGAAGAACATCGTTTAGAGAAAAACACAGAGAAGCTCAAGCTCAAAGAGAATATCTGAGAAGAGAAAAATCAAAAGTCGAGAAACACTTTCAAGCGTCATTGTAATATTAGCTTACGATTTGCATATAGAGAGAAAAGAGAGAAAGACACGTTGAGTCTATAGATTGTATTGTATTCAACATATATCCTCTCTGTGAGAGTAATCGTCTAACGACTTGTAAGCAATCAATTAATTGCAAATTCTAAGAGTGGTGAAGAATACTGTACAACCAGGAGTGGGTGAAACTCAACTAAGCAACGTACCAGGTTGATACTAGGATATTCTAGGTATTATTAGGATGGGTGAGAATACTCATTTGTAATCTTGTTGAAGATTACAATGGAACCCTTTAAGGTTAGAGGAGACTGAATATAGCTTAGTTGGAGTGAACCAGTATAAATATATTTGCGCATTTACTGTTTACCTCTCTCTCAACACTTCTCTTATAAAACCTCAAGTTACATTTTCTTTTTAAATATAAGAGCTTCCTATACTAAACGATTACTCATTAAAAGAAAGTCTTTATAAACACTATAATCAATATTCTGAACAACACTTGAAAAGAATTTACTTTTTAAAACCAATCGCAAGGTCGAACGTTTAACAACTTACTTGAAAAATCTTATACTCAACAAAAGTGCTATATCAGAAAGGTTCTTAAAAAGTTTTCCATTAAGCTTTGAAGTGCATCATTAAGACAAACTTTGAATAAAAGAGAAGAGAATATAAAATGATTTGAGAAAGGAGGGAACTTTCACACACACGCTTACAACTTATAACTTATTATCAGAATTGGGATTATCATTGGGATCTTATCACTAACTGTAAGTTGTTGATAACGGTTTAAAACATCATTACTTGTGATGTGATTTTGATACGAAAAACACCTTTTTTCACTTAGAAACTTGCTTGGACTCATACTTTTTCAATAAATTGTGTGAATAAGAGAGTTGAGGTTGATTTCAATGATTTTATGACTAATTCCCCTTGTTTTGGCAGAGATTGAAGTAATACTACAAGCAAAGATGAAGAGCCAAGAAGATGGAGCTCAAAAGGGCCTAAAAAGGCACCAGAAGGAGGGAAAGCACAAAGCCCGAACGCCTAGAATGGAAGCTTGAGTGAGGAGAATCGACATCCACCGCTTGGGTAACGGGGTCTCGAAGCTTGGGCGGCCAAATTTGAAGCTCGGACCTTGCATGAGGTGCTCTCACTGCCCGGGCGTCCTAAGTGGGCGCCTGAGCGTCGACTTTCGTGGATCAGGCCCTGTTTCTGCTCTGTTTCGACTCTATTGAACCGGACCCTGTTTAAAGGACCCTAGGGCTCTAGGATTGATATCTCTAGCAGAGAAGAACATAGAAATACACTCTTTTCCTAATTCTTAGGCTTTCTTTCTCATTCTCTTCCATTCTTCATAGAGTTCCCCGTGTCTATGGGGAACTAATTTCTATTTGTTGTTGGGGGATGATGTAACCTTGTAAACTCTTATGTATTTGAATTAATTCTTAATTCCATATGCTTTTCCATTAATTGTTAGAGTAATTAATCTATTTCAATGCTTGCTGTGTTTAACTCATTCATTAGTATGATTTATGAATTGCATGAATGCCGGAAGGTTCCTTACAATTCAAATTCTTGTTGAATTACCTCGGAGGGTTATATTGCTTAGGAATGAGGGTATAAGTCTTGGTTGTCTTAATCTCTTGATCTTCACATCTTATTACCAGGAATGCTAGGAATGGTATGAACTGATAACTGTGTCTTCTAGGATTTTTGTGTTTAGTTTATGCAGGATGCAATTCTACCAAGGTAATCTTAACCACTGGTGGGAACCTCACTCAAGCATGAATCAAAGTCAATTTAGGTAAGTTGGTGGACTATTCAATAGACCATCACAAGCCTACAAAGCTTGAGGAGACCCTCTAGTGGTTCAAGCAGGAATCTCTCTCAATTCGGGAAAGCACTCAAGCAGCATCTGAAAGGATGGAGGTGTAGTGTAGGTTCATAATTCAGAAGTTGGATTATCTCAAGGATAACATGAACCCTAGAGAGGAATGCAAGGATGTTGTCACCAAAAGTGATGAGCTTTTAGATGAGAGAAAAGTAGAGGGAAAAGAAGAAGAAAGTTTGAGTGAGAAAGAGAAAGAGGTAGAAAAGGAAAAAAATGAGAGAGAAGAAAAAGAAAGGTTGAGTGAAAAACAAAAAGATGAAGTAGAGAGAGGAAAAGTAGAGAGTGAGAGAAAAAAAAGAGATAAAAAGTGAGGTTAAGAGAAAAGAAGAGGGGAAGAATGATGGGGAAGTGCATACCTAGAGAAAATGCTCTAAATGACATTTAAGAGAATGGAAAAGAAAATTAAAATGGAAGAGACTGAGGAAGAGGAAACTTATGAATTGAAGATGTGCCACTTGAAGGAAACTCCAAGATAAGCATCAAAGGAGGACCACCACTTTCTTGAGCAAGATAAGGTCTGCCCAAAATAGGAACTTTGGAGACATAATACTATCCCAAAGAAGATTGCAAAAGTGCAAATCAACTTAAAATTCAATTGAATCAAGGTAAGGTGTCCAAACGAGAGCCCCTAGGCTTCTTATATAGATTTTGGAGTGAGTTTGGATGATAGTTTCAAGAGATGTGGGACTTGAATGCCTAAGGTCTGACCAACAACGTCCCTAGGTGTTTCTTAGTCCCACATTGCTTAACTCTCTCATTCCAAAAGGGTTTATAAGCCATTTAGTTCTCCTATAGTTCAAAACATGAAAGCTAGCTAAGACTACTTGTACTACAAGCTATGGAAAATGAATTACTCTTCTTTTCTTTTTTGTCCAAGCTATGTGAAGTCCCACATTTCTTGTACTAAAGGAAAATGAAGAGTTTATAAACTTTTCCTCACTAGAAATGAAACGAACGCAAAAGAGGCAAAATACAAGCCCATGAAACCTATACTATTCTTTTTGTACCATTTGTCACTCTGAAAACTCTTCATTGTTGCCCCATCTATGATCATATCAAAGAATGAGGAAGAAGAGAGAAAAGAAAAAGAAGAGGTTGAGAGAGAAAAGGAAAAAATTGAGAAAAATCTTCTGTACCCTAAGGAGTGTTCCAAGAGGAAAAAGAGAGGGAAGAAAAGAAAAAGGGAGAGAAGAAGGATGAGAGAAAAAAGAAAGAATCATATAAAAAACCCCTTCCTCACCCAAATAAGTATCATAGGAAGGAGAAGGAAAAACAGTTTGAGCATTTCATGGAAATCTTCAAGAAATTGGAGATTAAAATTCCTATGATTGGGACACTGCATCAAGTTCCTGGGTTATATCAAATTCCTAAAAAAAATGAACAAAAAGAAAAAAAATATCTTGAAAAGGGAATGTTTGAGGAGCAGGACAATTGCAGTGGGTCAAGCTAGTGACGTTAAAGAAGCGCTTGCTAGGAGGCAACCCAGTTCCTGAATTTTTTTTATCTTTTATTTTATTTTTTCTTTTAATTTATTATTTGTGTGATTTGGATTTGAGTTTTCTCTTGTGTGTTTGAGTTCTTTTTTTTAGGTTATATGCTACTTCTGATGGCAATAATGACAACATCTACTGATGGATGCTTCCACAACATCTACTGATAGATGTTGCTATGATGAGGATGATGAATGACAACATCTACTAATGAATGCTACTATGGAAGAGGACGATGACTATACATCTACTGATGGATGTTAGGTGATTAGGCATCTACTAAGGGATGCCGATGAAGATGAGAAAGATTGGTGTCTATTGAGGGAGACCAATGAAGATAAGAAATATTAGCATCTACTGATGGATGCTATGTGATTAGACTACTGATGGATGTTAGTGACAACATCTACTAATGGATGCTATGATGAAGAAGACTGGGTCAAGCTAGGGACGGTAAAGAAGCGCTTGCTGGGAGGCAACCCAGTTTTCTGCCCTATCCTTTTAAATTAATTTTTGTTTTTTATTTTATTTTATTTTATTTTAGTCGTGCTATACTTGAATGAATTTAACTGCTTTGATTCAACTCCGCTTGTTTCGTGATGAGTACCGCTTTATGTGATTCTGCTGTGTTGATTGATGTTGAGATTATGCATGATGTGATATAGGTGATGACTCACAATGTGTGAAACAGGTGCTTGAAATAAAATTTGATTGAGATACTAAGCAGGTTGTTTTTCTGAATTTTGGGACATGAGAGTTTACTTGTGTTAGAATTGGGCTTCAGAGTTGTTTGTAAATAATTGTTATTACTTTGGAAGCATGAATGATTTTGCCCAAATTTTCTATGATTGAGCCACTTGCTGTTAGGACAGATCGACAAGTGTACCGAGTCGCAACGGTAATATAAATGGTAAGATCAAGTATCGTATTCCAGAGGACTCTCAGCATTGAAAAATTGTCATAACAAGATTAATTAAGACTTAAAAATAAAAAGAGATCATTGTGTTTGGCAAAAATAATAAAATAAAATTCATCTATGGCACCAAGTTCCCTCTCATGTATATAAGAATTCTTCTTTATGCATTAATGCCAACGTCTCTCACTAAATTACTTAAACCCGATCCCTCGGTGAATAAGCCTGTCGCTAACTACCAGTTCATACAATTCCTAGCATTCCTGGTAAAAAGATGTGAAGAACAAGAGATTACGACGACCAAGGATCAAACCCTCATCCCTGATAAATATAACCCTTAGGAGTAATTCAACAAGAACCTGAATTGTAAGGAACCTCCCGACACTCATGCAATTCCTAAATCATGCTATTGTATAAGCAAGCAAAAAAACAAATGAATTACTCTAATAATTAATGAAAAAGCATATGAAATTAAGAATTAATTCAAATACATGAGAGTTTACAAGGTTACATCATCCCCCAACAACAAATAGAAATTAGTTTCCCATAGACATGGGGGAACTCTATGAATAATGGAAGAAAGAATGAGAATGGAAGCCTAAGAATTGGGAAAAGAGTGTATTTATATGAGATGGATATGTTGTTGGGGTTAGATTTCACCAAGTTCCCTCTCATGTATATAAGAATTCTTCTTTATGCATTAATGCAACGTCTCTCACTAAATTACTTAAACCCGATCCCTCGGTGAATAAGCCTGTCCCTAATTACCAGTTTATACAATTCCTAGCATTCCTGGTAAAAAGATGTGAAGAAAAAGAGATTAAGACGACCAATGCTCATACCCTCATCACTGAGAAATATAACCCTTAGGAGTAATTCAACAAGATCCTGAATTTTAAGGAACCTCCCGACACTCATGCAATTCATAAATCATGCTATTGTATAAGCAAGCAATGAAACAGATGAATTACTCTAATAATTAATGGAAAAGCATATGGAATTAAGAATCAATTCAAATACATGAGAGTTTACAAGGTTACATCATCCCCCAACAACAAAAAGAAATTAGTTCCCCATACACATAAGGGAACTCTATGAATAACGGAAGAAAGAATGAGAATGGAAGCCTAAGAATTGGGAAAAGAGTGTATTGTTATGCTCTTCTCTGTCAGGGTTGTAAAACGTAGAGCCCAGGGTCCTTTAGATAGTGCCAGAGGCGTGCCAAAACAGGGCCCGGTCCAAAAGAATCAAAACAGAGCAGAAACATGTCCTGATCCACGACAGTCGACGCCCAAGCGGTCCAAGAGGATGCCCAGGCGGTCAAAACACCTCATGTAAGGCCCGTGCTACGAGTTTGGAAGCTTAAGCTTCGAGGCCCTGCCGCTCGGGCGATGGACGTTGATTTTCTGGCGCTCAACAGTAAAAAACTGTCACTCAGCGCTACTTTTTTTGCACTATGGTTGACTTTTCAGCATTCTGGTTGACTAGTTGACTTTTCTGGTTGACTGGTTGACTTTTCTGCATTCCAACTGCTTGATACGTCAACCCTTCTTTCAAATCATTCCAATAGCCTACAAAATCAAGGGAATTAGTAAAAAAATCATTAAGTTCCACGTCAACTCTCTTATTCATAAAACTAAAGCAAAAACATGAGTTTAAACAAGTTTCTAAGCAGAAAATGGTGCTTTTAGTATCAAAATTACATCACAAATAACGGTGTTTTAAATCGTTATCACAACCCCAAACTTAGAAATTTGCTTATCCTCAAGCAAACAGAATGTAACTCAACTCTTTAGAACAATCACTACAATGACTCAACTTTTTTTTTTAAAAAAAACTTTTCTTTCCAAGAGAAGGAATCACTTTTATCAATTCAGCATAAATATCTCAGTTAAGATTTGGAGATATCTTAATTCAATCAAAATCAATGTGATCCTCATATACTTCTAACAGGTGCTATTCAAGAATGATCAATCAACCAAACAAAGATGCAATCAGAAATTCAGAGAACTACTCCTCACCAAGGAAAGTGTTTCACTCAAGTACTCAAAAGTATATCACTCAAGCATTCAAAAGTGTCTCAGTCAGCTCAAAGGTGTATAGTGTTGACAAACAGGTAGGCTTCGTTTTACATCAAGAGGGGGGGGGGGTGAATTGGTGTTATTTTAAAGCTTTTTTTATCTTTCTTGAAATGCAAGTAATGAAAATTTCTATGCAGCGGAAAAACATAGTTGACTTCTTAACAGATATAGTCGACTGGAAATAAAGAGTGCATGGATAGAGAAAATCAAACACTGATTTTTATACTGGTTCGGCCAACAATGCCTACATCTAGTGTCCTTCCAACCCAAGAAGCAAATGCACTATATAGGTTGCGGTTTATACAACAAGGAATTTATAGAAGACCTCACGTCAAAAATATAAATCTCTTCTCTAACCCAAAACCATAATAAAACTGCAATAACCAAAACCAGACTTGCAGCAAGAATCCCCTCTTCTACAATCTGAACCCACGTCGAACAATCCTCAACATGCAAATTCCAGCACTCTTCACAAGATGCCAAGCCTTAACACAACAGTCTTCACAAGATGCCAAGCCTTCAAAGATCAATCAAGAAGCACCTTCTTTGTGCAATTCTGATCACACAGTCAGCGCATAAGCCTTCTCCCTGTGAATCTCTCTCAAGATAGATCACCACCGTCTTCTTGGAGAATTCTTGGAGCTGTTAAAACAGAGAATTCAATTTGAAACAAGAAATGAAAATGTTATATCGTCAAAAGTCTCTGAACAAATCGTGTTTAGCCAATTTATAGTTTTCTGTCAGTCAGATTGTTTCTCAGTCGAATAGCCTACTAATCTAATCGACTGTATTAATACAGTTATAACAGACAATCAACATAAAGGCTCTCAGTCAACCAAAATCAACACACATTTAATACAGTTGACCAAGTCATCAATGCTTAACTAACTTTTTAAAAATATAGCCATTGGAGCGTGTAAGCATAACAGAATTAAAAAACAAATCAATAATACTGTCGAATGTACACTGGACAAAGTCGACTGACACATGTAAAAACATTTTGAAATTCTTTTCAATCCAAAACATCACAGAGTACTGGTTCTCAAAATCTGTACAAAGTTTTTAGAATAGTCGAATCCATTACAGGTGTATTCAACTGATCTAGAACTTTGTCACACAATTATAAGTTTGTAACAGTGCTTGTGATTTTTCTCTTTCTAAAATGTGCAGTAAAATATTTTTGGCATAACAGTTTGCATTGCACATAATCATACAAGTATGTTCCACAAATATATCACACAATTAACATAGGAACATACATCACAGTACATCAAAACATGTTCAGCAGATATAACACTCAGTTCAGATTAAGAACATGTAATGCAACAACATGTGTACTATTATTAAGCATAGTGTTGTCATCATCAAAAACTAGATTGATATAGAGTTTGTGTTGTCAACAATCTCCCCCTTTTTTGATGATGCACAACGATGATTAATAACTCAACCATGTTTGTACAATTCAACACAAAACAGAGTAATATCATATAGCAAAAGATTTAATACAGTTCAATTACTCTACATGTACAACATGTACAACATAATATCAAGCAGATAAAGTATGAGACAGACTATTCTCCCCCTTTCACAAAGCATTTATTCTTGCTCTCATACTCTCATATAAATCTCTCTCCCTTTGTGCATTAACAAAAAAGGAATGCTTCAGATATTTATGCAGATTTGAAAACAGAGATGCATCCGAAAGATATGAATTTGTAAAATACAATGATGCTCTCATAATCACAAATTCATCACAAAACAATATTAACTCCCCTTGAAGTGTAGCGTGTGATGTAAAATGTGTAAAAAGTGATATTCCCCCTATCATTAGGCATGAGTAATAAAATCAATTCAAGTGCACAATTGTTAACGGATTGGCAAGCGTACCAAATCGTATCAAGTAATAAAAATGGTAAGACCAAGTATCGTTTTCCCAAGAGACTCGAAAGGCTTTATCGTTCGCGTGAATTAAAATAATAAGACTTGAAATTAAAAATTAATAAATTGGGTAAGAGAATAAAATATAAACATGCAAAAGATATTGATTCAAATGACAAGAAGAATACAATGGATGAATGGAGTTGTTGGGGGTTTACAATTTCATCTAATCCGCTCTCTCTTATTTACTCCTCTTGAATTATTAGTTTGATTAATTAATTGTCATGTAACTTTCTTAGCCTACCCTTAACCCGATCCCTCGGTGAAAAGAGCCTAATACTAATTACTGGCTTGCTATCCCTAGCCTCCCCTAGCAATTAATACAGCATTATAGAGCAGAAGTTAAACGCAATTGATCGTCATACCCCTATCCCTAGGTGATATTGCATAATCAAGAAATTACTCACTAGTT
>NC_028358.1:22684704-22695668 GCF_000741045.1 Vigna radiata var. radiata | reverse complement strand
GTGATATTGCATAATCAAGAAATTACTCACTAGTTCATGACATTACTGTACGTCCCCGTATCAATAAAGACAAACATCAGTTATCGAATGAGTTAAACGATAAAGGCATTAAGCACAGATGAGAACCCAACAATTAACAATCAAAGCATATGGAAACCATATAAATAATCAAGAGTTTCAATAAAAGTGAGTATCAAAAGATTACATTGTTTCCCCCAACAACAATAGGGTTTAGTTCACCATTTTCATGGTGAATCTAGATGAAAAATGGAAGAAGAATGGAAAAGCAAACCCTAGAAAAGATGAAAAAGAGCCTAAGCATCTAAGAGATCCTCTCCAGAGAGCAAAATTAGGTTTGGTCGTCCCCTTATGTCAAAAGAATGACTCTGAACTCGAAATAGGGGTATTTATAGGTGAGGAGCGCAACAAAAAACAGGCCGAAGCCTAGCGGACCACTGCCCGACAGAACAAGTGTGGCGCCCGGTGGTTTCCCACAAACCTCAAAACCGCCCGGCGGTGTAAGTTGCCGCCCGGCGGTTTCCCTTCAAACCTACCCAGCGCCAACGCCAGTGCTTACTCCTCGCCCTAGACCGCNCGGCGGTGTAAGTTGCCGCCGGGCGGTGCGTCGACTCTTCAAATCTTCAATTTTCTTCTCTTTTCTTGAGTCTACGACCTTTCTCTTCAACTTCATTCTTCATTTTCTCAAAAATACTACAAAACAATGTAAAACAAGCATAATATCGCTAAAAACAGCTTTTGACTCTCTACAGACTCATTTATTGAGTTTTGCTTGATTCTAAGCTCATTCCAAGTAGTAAAGGGTGTAATTTGGTCTAAAATGACATATGAAAATAACTGTTTTTCAACCTTCATCAACAATGCAGTATATCACAGATTTAACAACAGTTTAAGCACAGAGTTGTATCAAAGTCAGAATATCAAACCACATAGATATGCAATGATACCTTGCATTAGGTGAAGAACAATTTCATTAATGCAGCATGTACGTTGATACAGTTCACTTGACTCTCCAATGCACTCCACACCGTAGTAAATCAATACCTTTGAAATAAAAACACAACAGGGTAGTTTCCCAGATTCTGATTTGGTTACCTTCAACATGTTGTTAGAAATGGTCGTTGGCCAATCCACTTGAATGTTCTCTTTCAAGGCTTTTAGCAGCATTAAGACTTCGGTGGTGGCTTGAGCGTAGTTCGCTCCTCTAGCCGTAAGTATATAGGCGATGGCATAGATGGCCATTCTTTCATCCTTCTTCATACCACCAGTCTTGTAGTTAGAATTATCCCTGTTATCATTTGCGTTTCTTAGACATTGTTGATACACAGTCAACTTGTTCAATCCTTCTATTCCTAGATGGGATTTTTCACCACTAATTCTTAATCCTTCAACAATACTCTAGACATCATTGGTTAGTTTGATATTTACTCCCTTAACTTAAGAACAGAGGACGTTGTCAACAATCTTCATATTATAGTAGAAGACCTTAACCAAATCAGGATACCAGGGGCTTGCCATTTCAACAAATTGTTTTCAGCCCTGACCCTTCATCCACCTTTGAACCGAAATCCTTCGTTTCTAAAAAACTTTATCCTCATAAATATGTGAGTCACTAAACTTCTTCTCTTCCAGCAGTCAAGAAATCTTGACTGAGCTTCGTCATCGCTAATCCATCTGTTTAAATCAGATACTCTTCTAGTACTTCTTGAGGCGATAGTTTTAATCCTTCTTCTCGGCATAGAACTTGAAGCCATTGCAGATTAAAGATGAGTGTAGATTCTCTTAGAAGGGATGAGGATAGTAGAGCATCAGATCAATGAGAATGACTGCAGTGACTCATGACTATCAAGATTTCAATATGTTTATTCCAGATAGGTAATTTGGAGGGAAAAACTTAATTTTCACTTTCTCACCAAAATGAAATTTTAAATTTCAGATTAGTCAAAAAACTTTTCAGCATATAGTCGAATGTATTAATATGGAAGTAGACTAAGAATTATGAAAATCATTTTTTAAACAAATTCAATCATTCAAACAATTAAGCATCCATCACACACAATCACACAACAACAACCAATCAATATGAGCATGATGCAGTAGATAGATACAGTTTTACCAGTTGTAGATACTCAAGATCTTTGATGTATTCTATCGATGATTTATTCTAGAGATCATTTTGCATTAGCTGTATATCCTGCAAAACAACTAAGTTTTGGTTGTTGGTACCCATTTGACTTTGGGTCCTTGATTGTTAATCCTTGTTACATGTTCCTTTGGTATCCAGACACATAATCCTTTAGGAACAACAACATTTCTTTAATAATAGTTTCTAACAGTATGACCAATACAATTACAATAAAAACATGCATTTCTAGCAGGTTTATTCAAATCATTGTATTTCCTAGCATTGGTTCTGTTAGATCGAGCTTTGTAACCAATTCCTTGTCTATTAATAACTCTGCCATATGAGTTTAAAACAACATCTAAATTGTCTCTATCTTGAGTAAACTTAGCTAGCGTACTAGTCAAGTAATTTATCTTTTCAATACGAGCAGGACAATTTTCAGAAACTTTTTCTACCTTAACAATTTTAATTTCTACATCCTTAGCAGATAACAAAGCTTCATTTAACTCTTTTTCCAATTTCACATTATCAGCAACAAGGTTATTTATTCTATATTTATAATCTCTTCTTTCAGAGTTCAGTCGATTAACCTTGTATTCCAGTTGCATTGCTTCAGCATGCAGTTTTCTAAATGTCTCTATCAATTGCTGATATTTTTCTTCTATAGGCAGCTTCTCAAATTCATCATCACTGTCACTTTCAGTCCTTGATCAGAATCTTCATCGCTTGAGCTTTCAGAATCTGAGTTCTCCCAAGCAATGTATGCTTCTTTTCTTTTCATATTTCTACCTTTAGGGAATCTTTTCTTTCCTTTTTGCTTTAACTGTAAATCAGGACAATCAGGCTTGATGTGACCTTCTTTTCCACATTCATAGCACTGGACAACATTTGTACTGAAGCTCTTCTTTTTGCTTTGACCTGCATGGTTAGACAGTTGACTATCAGTATGCATAAGTCGACTAAACTTTCTTATCGTCAAGGTCATCAATTCTTTTTCGTCCATCTCTGTTTCTGTGTTGTTCTTGCTTGAAGGTTTTAAAGCAATGGACTTTTTTTCTTCAATCTCCTCTTCATCCTTTAATCTACCAAGTTCCAACTCATGTTTTCGTAACTTGCCAAACAAGGTAGCCATGTTCATAGTTGTAAGATCTTTGGATTCAGATATTGTTGTGACTTTTGGTTGCCAATTCCTGTTCATACTTTTCAAAATCTTGATGTTGATCTCCTCCTTATCAAACACCTTGCCAAGAGTCATTAGATGATTTACAATGTGAGTGAATCATTTCTGCACATCATAGATGTTTTCTCTAGCCTTCCTTCTGAACAATTCATACTCCTGTATCAATGAGTTCTTTTTGGCTCTCTTGACTTCATCTGTGCCTTCATGAGTTACCTCTAAGACATTCCACATTTCCTTCGCAGATTTGCCTTGAGATATCTTGAAAAATTCATCAATTGTCAGTGCAGTGGCAATTATATTTCTAGCTTTAACATCATACTGAGCTTTTCTAGTTTCATCAGCAGTCCACTCAGTAAAAGGTTTTAAAACAGTTTCTTTATCAACAATTTTTGTAGGCACATATGGACCATTCAAAGTGGCATCTAAAATTCCCTTATCTTGCATTCGAATTTTCCAAAAAGGATAATTTTCACCAGCAAAAAGAGGTGGTCTGTTTGTTGAAGCACCTTCACCAAAAGTTTGAAAATAGGAAGCCATCCCCAGGTTTTATATTTGAATAAGATAAAAAGAGAGTCGACTAAATTTTCAAATATCTTATGAAAACCAACTTTGGTGCCAATTGTTGAGAAACAGGTAGGCTTCGTTTTACACCAAGAGGGGGACTGAATTGGTGTTATTTCAAAAACAAAATCTTTTCACAATCTTTAAACAAAAGTATAAAGCTTTTTTATCTTTCTTAAAATGCAAGTAATGAAAATTTCTATGCAGCGGAAAAACGTAGTTGACTGCTTAACAGATATACTCAACCGAAATAAAGAGTACAGGGATAGAGAAAATCAAACACTCGTTTTTATACTGGTTCGGCCAACAATGCCTACATTCAGTGTCCTTCCAACCCGGAAGCAAATGCACTATATAGATTGCGGTTTTTAGAACAAGGAATTTAAAGAAGACCTCACATCAAAAATATAAATCTCCTCTCTAACCCAAAACCAAAATATAGTTACAATAACCAAAACCAAACTTGCAGCAAGAATCCCCTCTTCTGCAATCTGAACCCACGTCGAACAATCCTCTATGTGTAAATTCCAGCACTCTTCACAGGATGCCAAGCCTTAACACAACAGTCTTCACATGATTTCAAGCCTTCAAATAATGCAACAGTCTTCACAGGATGCCAAGCCTTCAAAGATCAATCAAGAAGCACCTTCTTTGTGCAGTTCTGATCACACAGTCAGCGCATAAGCCTTCTTCCTTTGAATCTCTCTCAAGATAGATCATCACTGTCTTCTTGGAGAATTCTTGGAGCTGTTAAAACAGAGAATTCAATCTGAAACAAGAAATGAAAATGTTAGATCGTCAAAAGTCTCTGAACAAATAATGTTCAGCCAATTTATAGTTTTCTGTCAGTCAGATTGTTTCTCAGTCAAATAGCCTACTAATCCAGTCGACTGTATTAATGCAGTTATAACAGACAGTCAACATAGAGGCTCTCAGTCAACCAAAATCAAGACACAATGCTTAATAGACTTTTAAAAAATATAGCTATTGGAGCGTGTAAGCATAACAGAATTCCAAAGGAGATCAATAATACAGTCGAATGTACACTGAACAAAGTCGACTAACACATGTAAAAACATTTTGAAATTCTTTTCAATCCAAAACATTTTGATATTCAACCTCCAAAGAAGAATTATCCACCCAAGGTAAAAGATCCAGGTTGTTTGACTCTTTCATGCGTTGTGAACGGTGTTAATGTAGGAGGAGCAATGATAGATTCTGGATCTAGCATTAATGTGATGCCTAAGCGTTTCTTGAGAACAATTGGAGGGTTGACATTAAAATCGTCTAACCTTACTATGACCGTGGCGGATGGTTCCACTAAAAAGTCACTTGGTATGGTGGAGAATGTGGTTGTGCGTATGGAGCAGTTAGAATTTTTGGTGGACTTTATAATCATGGGCATGGAAGATGAAGAGAGAATTCCAGTGATTCTTGGAAGGCCTTTCATGGCTACTTCGAATATGCTTATCAGTGTCCATGATGGAGGAATCATGATGCGATACAAAGACAATGTGTTTTTGCATACTAGCTCTAAAGACCACAATGTTAGAGTAAAGAAAAGATGCACCAGATGATATCACCAGGCATAGAAAGTCCAAGAGAGAAGATGCACCAGATGATAGCACAACAGGTACTGAAACTAACAGTTGTAATGTTTTACAGGTACCTAAAGATGAAGAGGTTGATAAAGGAGGGACAATCCACTCAAAAGATACATCATATTCACGTGGTTCACAAGTAAGATTCAAGAATAGGAAGTGGATTATCAACAAGATCAAAGAAGATGGCATGGAGGAGATCAGAAAACCATATACCAAAGCCATTAGAAGAGTGGATAGAAGGCAACTTATGAGTTGGGTAGATGAAGATCCCAACTGGAATGGAAAAACTTGAAGATATTTGATTTAATCCCACTTGTTCTAAAACATTTGTAGTTTTAGGTTTATTTTATTTTGAACATGTAACTTTTTGGATTTTTAAACACATTTGGGTAACATCTACTCAGGGATTCTAAAATTTTATGTATCTACTGAAGGATACAGGTAAGCACACCTACTGAAGGGTGTTGGAAGGATAAGCACTTACTGATGACAACTTAGTGCTTAATAACAGTACATATGTTCCAGTATTACATGTTCTTATTCTTTAAAGTTTGTCATATCTGTTGAACATGTTTTGATTGAATTACATTGTATGTTCCTATGCTTGATTGAGTGTTATATTTGTGCAACATGCTTGTATTGAAAAGTGAGATAAAATATTTTTAATCATTACACATTTCCGAAAGAAAATATCACAGGAACCTTTTGAACTTATATGAGTTGTAACAAAGTTCTAGTCCAATCGAATACACTGTTAATGGATTCGACTATGCTAAAATCTTTGTACAGATTTTGTGAACATGTGTTGTGTGAGATTTTGAGTTGAAAAGAATTTCAACGTGATTTTTCATGTGTCAGTCGACATTGTGATATGCATATTCGACTACGTTACTGTTCTGTTTGAAATTCTGTTAAGCTTACAAGCTCCAACGACTATATTTTCAAAAGTTAGTTACAACTGTATGACCTAGTCAACTGTAATAAATGAGTCTTAATTTTGTTGACTGAGGAGCCTTTATGTTGACTGTCTATTATAATTGTTTTAATACAGTCGACTTTATTAGTAGGCTATGCGACTATGAATCAATCTGATGAAATAGAAAATTATAAATAGACAGAACGCGAATTGTTTTGTGACTTTTGTGATCTGACATTTTCATTTTCCTCTTTCAAATTGAATTCGTTAGAAGTTCCAAGAATTCTCCAAGAAGACGGTGGTGATTTTGCTTGAGAAGAATTCAGAAGGAGAAGTCATTGTTCTCACTGTTTCATCAATATCCGCACAGAGAGGTGCTTCTGGTTTGATCTTGATAGGCTTGGCATCCTGCGAAAGGCTGCTGATTTTTGACTGAAGGCTTGGCAACCTGTGAAGTCTGCTATGTAGGCTTGGCATCCTGTGAAGAGTGCTGGTGACACATTGAGGATTGTTCAACGTGGGTGCAGATTGCAGGAGAGGGGATTCTTGTTGAAATTTTGGTTTTGGGTTAGAGATGAGATTTATATTTTCGTGTGGTGCTTCTATAAATTCGTTGTTGTAAAAACCGCAACCATTATAGTGCTTTTGCTTCCTAGCTTGGAGGGACACTGGATGTAGGAATTGTTGGCCGAACCACTATAAACACAGTGTTTGAATTATCCGATCCCTACATTCTTTACTTTCCAGTCGACTATATTTGTTAGGCAGTCAACTGCGTTTTTCCGCTGCATTACATTTTCAATAACTTGCATTTCAAGGAAAGATCAAAAGCTTTGAATTTTTCATACCAAGATTGCGAAAAGATTTTAACTTCGATTTAACACCAATTCACCCCCCCCCCCTCTGGGTGTAAAAAGAAGCCTACCTGTTTCATAACAATTGGCACAAGAGCTGGTTTTCATAAGATATTTAAAAATTCAGTCGACTTTGTTTTTATTCTATTCGACTGTAAAACCCAGGGATGGATTCAAATTTTTAATCTTTTGGTGAAGGTGCTTCAACAAACAGACCACCTCTGTTTGCTGGTGAAAATTACCCTTTTTGGAAAATTCACATGCAAATATTCCTTAAATCGCAAGATAGAGGAATCTTGGATGCAACTTTAAATGGTCCATTTGTACCTACAAAAATTGTTGATAGTAAAACTTTTTTGAAACCTTTTACTGAGTGGACTGTAGATGAGAATAAAAAACCTCATTATGATGTTAAATGTAGGAATATCATTGCCTCAGCGCTAACTATTGACAAATTTTTCAGGATATCCCAATACAAGTCTGCAAAGGAGATGTAGGATGTTCCAGAGGTAACACATGAAAGTACAGATCAAGTCAAGAGAGTCAGGAAGAATTCATTGATTCAAGAATATGAGTTGTTCAGAATGAAAGATGGTGAAAGCATCTATGATATCCAGAAACGGTTCACTCATATCGTAAACCACCTGATGGCTCTTGGCAAAGTTTTTGACAAAGAAGAGATCAACATAAAGATTCTGAAAAGTCTGAACAAGAACTGGCAACCAAAAGTCACTACAATATCTAAATCCAAAGATCTTACAACGATGAATATGACTACCTTGTTTGGCAAGTTACGGGAACATGAGTTAGAACTTGGTAGACTGAAGGATGAAAAGGATATTGAAGAAAAGAAGTCCATAGCTTTGAATGCTGCAAGCAAGAACATCAAAGAAACAGAGATGGATGACAAAGAATTGATGGTCTTGATGGTAAGAAAATTTAGTCGACTTATACAAAATGATGGTCAACTGTCTAACCATGCAGGTCAAAGCAAAAAGAAGAGCTTTAGCACAAACACTGTCCAGTGTTATGAATGAGGAAAAGAAGGCCACATCAAGCCTGAATGCCCTGAGTTACAGCCAAAGCAGAAAGGGAAGAAAAGATTTCTTCAAAGTAGAAACATGAGAAAGAAAGGAGCCTACATTGCTTGGGAAAACTCAAATTCTGAGAAGTCAAGTGATGAAGATTCTGATCAACATGAGGAATCAAATTTATGCTATATGACAAGTGTATCATGGGATGATTATGACAGTGATGCAGACATATCAAATGAACCTGTTGAAGTCAAATATGATCTGCTTCAAGATGCATTCAAGGAGCTACATGCTGAAGCCATGCGACTGTAGTACAAGGTAAATCGACTGTGCTCTGAAAAAGGAGACTTTGAGAAAAGAATTGATAATTGTGTTACTGAAAATGAAAGATTAGAAAAAGAGCTAAATGAAGCCTTATCATCTGCTAGAAATGTTGAGATTAAAACTGTTACTGTTGAAAAAGTTTGTGAAAATTGTCCTACACATATTGAAAAGATTGATTACTTGACTAGCAAGCTAGCTAAGTTTGCTCAAGCTAGTGACAAGTTAGATGTTGTACTGAATTCATCTAGCAGAAGTAAAAATAGACAAGGAATCGGATATACAAGTTACTCTAACAGAACCAATACTAGGAAGCATAATGATTTAAGAAAACCTGCCAGAAATGCATGTTTTTATTGTAACTGTGTTGGTCATACTGTTAGAAATTGCTACTATAGAAATGTTGTTGTTCCTCAAGGATTATACGTATGGATTCCAAAGGAACATGTGACAAGAACTAACAATCAAGGACCCAAAATTAAATGGGTACCAGTAACCAAAACTTAACTATTTTGCAGGTTATGCAGCTGATACAGAACTGTTCTCAAGGATGAATTAATCATGGATTATATCAAACACCTTGAATGTCTACAACTGGTAATGCTGTATCTATCTGCTGCATCATGCATGTATTGTTTGAATGTTATTGAATGATTGTTTCTATTGACTGTTAATTGTTTAACTGATTGAATTTGATTGTAAATGATGTTTACGAGTCCCAGTCGACTCCATCTTTAATTCAATCGACTATGTCATTTGAATTTTTGAAAAGCTCTGTTTTTGAGCGTTAAAGATTAACTTAGGGCTTAAGAAAAATTCTTGGCGCGTCTTCTTTCTATAGATGAATGAAATAGTCTGAGACTTTCATATTCATCTTGGTAAGCAAGCTTCTATTCTGATTCTGGTGAAACCCATATCCCTCACTGTCCAAATGGCTTGATATTGAAGAAAAAGTTGTGGCATTCATCATAGGACATATCTTGTTGCCTGGAAGATACAACATCACTAAACTTACTCCTGTAGATGTTTGCTTATTATACGCGATTGAATATAGAATACAAACGAATTGGGTTGCTGCCTTCAAAGAACATATCCTAGACGTAGGAACCAGTGAAGGACATAAACTTCCATATGGAGTATTCATAAGCAAAGTTCTGGAACATTATGGTGTCGACTTTACTGATGAAAAGAGGTAAACACGTGGCAGAGGTAACATGATTCATAAGGCAACTCTAACGTGTATTGGAATGAAGAAAACTTCTCAAGGTTGGGTATTTCGTAATGAAAATGTTCCTCTGAGGAAAAATATATCCTCTGCAAATAAAGACAGTGATGAAGAGCTTGGATCACCCAATTCAGAGTTTGAAATCCGCTTAAATGATAGATTCAAAAGAACATCCAAAACGAAAACAAGTTCAACAATTCTCTGGCGACTCTACATGAAAAGATGGGCCTTCTACTCAAACACTACATTTATATCTCATCATCATCTGAAGAATATGAGAAAAGGGTTATAAATTTCATCCCTCAAGCATTTTTGAAAGCCATGTTGAAAGAAGATTTGACCGACTGGAAAACAAATTAAACCTGATGCAAAATTCGCTATCAGATCTTCACAAGAAAATAGAATATGCACTCAGAATAAAAGTGTTTGAAGAATCTTCCATTGGAGATACTGACAGTGGTATAAACAGTGCCGACAAAACAATTGAAGAATAATCTGAATCAGAATAGTGCTATGTTTATCCAAGAAGCGTGTTAAGTCCTAGGCTAGGTTTTCATTTTGTAGCATGGCTTAGAAAGCCATCTTTTGTTGCTTTTAATGTTTTTTTTCTATTTCCTTGCTTTACTTATCCTTTGTAATATCTTTTCAATCAAGGAAATGAAAATTAGAATATTGAATCAATCAATTTACTTAATTTGTTTGAATGAATTCTGATAATCTGCTTGATTGATTCGACTTTATTCTGATTGGAGTCAATTGTGCTTGAACTGTCATGCGTCTACATACATTGTGATGAGTGCATATTTATGCCCACATTTATGTCTTAAAATTGTAATTTTTGATGAGATATTTGTGCTTAAATGATTGATTTAAAGTGAATTTGTGACAATTGGATTTATTGGGTTTGGGAATTAAAGATGCTTAAAATGTGATTTTTAGTTGCATAAAAGTGAATTTGTGACAATTGGATTTATTGGGTTTGGGAATTAAAGATGCTTAAAATGTGATTTTTAGTTGCATAAATTATTTTGGATGTTCTGATGTTTATTTGTGCAGCTGAAGTTAAAATTTTATTCATTTAAAACATGAAATTGAATGGTCAAAGATGGTCCAATCTGGTCAACTC
>NC_028358.1:22679846-22683889 GCF_000741045.1 Vigna radiata var. radiata | reverse complement strand
TAGAAAGGTCTTGCATTTGATTGAGAATGTACTTTGATTATCTGCATGATCGCCCTCAAATTAATTACGAATGTACTTTAATTAATTTGAAACTTAAACAATAATCAATTGAACAATGATCTGTGAATAACCGATGACGAATCTATTTTGGAAAAGTAGTGGAATAGTTTGTTTCTTTATAATTGTTTTTAGGTTTCCTCTTTGTTTTACAACATTCTTTTAATATTCTCACTTTTAGTCATTACTCATAAGCATTGCATAGCATTCATAAGAGTCAGATATTCAAAAGCAATTCCGTGTTCGTTGGGAGACGACTGAGGGTTACTTTAGCCCTATCTACTTTCTTGAATACTACTGGGCAATACTGAAGTTACCTTGAAAAGTAGTATTAATTTGATAGCTTCAACGACAGCTTATCACATTGACTTCTGTTTTGATATTATTTCATTCTTGCTTAACCACTATGCTTGATCTGGAAAAGGTTTTTGAAAGGTTTTGCAGGAAGGACATTGCTTTGAAGATTTACATTTGGAATTCAACAGCTGCAAAGCAATGCACTCAACTGATGATTTAATGCATTCGACTGTGTCTATATAGGTTAACAATTCCAGTTTTGGAATTTGATTTTATCCTTACTGCTTGCTTAAATCATCTTTATTTTGTTATTATCTCTGATCTTTTTGTGTTTAATATTCAAAGTGAGATAATATTGTGAGATTGTTGATATTTGTATCATTACATATACGTGTGGTTTGAATGTTTGAATGTGATACAAATCTATGCTTAATTCATTACTTAGTATGTGATATTCTGCATTGTGCAATCAAATTGTTTTTGAAAGTCATGCATAATGACAGGGGGAGTATCACTGATTTACACATTGTTTCATCACACATCTATATTTCAGGGGGAGTTTACATTGTTTTGTGATGAACTTGTGATTTTGAGAGCATCATTGTATTTCAAACATTACATATCTTCTTGATGCATCTCTACTGATTTTCGAAACTGCATAAATATCTAAAGCATTCCTTTTTTGTTAATGCACAAAGTGGGAGGGATATTAATGAGTGTATGAGAGCAAGTCTATATGGGGAGAGTTGTTGCATCATACTTTATCTTCTTGATATTTTTGCTTAATTATGCAGAGTAACTGAACTGTGTAAATGTTTCTTATATATGTTTTACTCTGTTTTGTTGTGGAACTGTACAAACATGGTTAAGTTATTAATCATGGTTGTACATCATCAAAAAAGGGGGAGATTGTTGAGATTGTTGACAACTCAAACTCTATATCAAACTGGTTTTTGATGATGACAACTCAGTGCTTAATAACAGCACATATGTTCCAGTATTACATGTTCTTATTCTGTAAAGTTTGTCATATCTGTTGAACATGTTTTGATTGAATTACATTGTATGTTCCTATGCATGACTGAGTGTTATATTTGTGGAACATGCTTGTATTGAAATGTGAGATAAAATGTTTTTAATCATTACACATTTCTGAAGGAAAAGACTATAGGCACCTTTTGAACTTATATGTGCTGTAACAAAATTCTAGTCCAATTGAATACACTGTTAATGGATTCGACTATGCTAAAATCTTTGTACAGATTTTGTGAACATGTGTTGTGTGAGATTTTGAGTTGAACAGAATTTCAAAGTGATTTTTCATGTGTCAGTCGACATTGTGATATGCATATTCGACTGTGTTACTGTTCTGTTTGAAATTTTGTTAAGCCTACAAGCTCCAATGGCTATATTTTCAAAAGTTAGTTAAAATTGTATGACCTGGTTAGCTATAATAAATGAGTCTTAATTTTGTTGACTGAGGAGCCTTTTGTTGACTGTCTGTTATAACTGTTTTAATATAGTCGACTCTATTAGTAGGCTATTCGACTATGAATCAATCTGATGAAATAGAAAACCAAAAATAGATAGAACGCGAAATGTTCTGTGACTTTTGTGATCTGACATTTTCATTTTACTATTTCAGATTGAATTCGTTAGAAGCTCTGATGAGTCGTTATTTCTTGAACCATATTTAGTTTAGTGCACTTAAATAAACTAGGGAATTGTGTTTAATTGTCTGTTATTTCCCGTTTTCTGAATTCTGCTTAATTTGGTCGGAAATTCGTATTTTCACTAATTTGGATATTTTGAGCTGATTAAGCGTATTTTTGGTTACTTGGAAATTTTGGAAACATCATTTGGAGCATTAGGGAAGGTAGCGTGATCATTCAAGACTCAACATTTAGTCATTTCCATTTTAATTAAGTTGTAATTTCGTTTTTAGAAACTTTAATTAGGATTAAGTGCATTTGGGCCCTTTTGTGGCAAATTTTGTAGAAGCCCAATGTGTGGGACACTTGGCTTTAGGCTAGGGTTTCGTTTTAGGAGATGGACCCCACCATTTTATGTGTGGGACGACATTTAGAGTGAATGGCCGAGACACACTCTAGCTTCCTTCATACTACACTTCTCATTTTCACTTTTGCTTGTATGAACTCTCTCTTGGAGACCGTGATGGGTGCCTTTCGTTTTTGAGCTTGAATGAACCAAGGACACATTTTTCTTCATCTTTAGCTTGCAATCTTGTTTGTTTTTGCTAGAAGGGAGGGAGAAGCATCACTCTCCTTCTTGCATTTTCCATTTAAATGTTGAAAGCTTGAGCTTGGAGGTGGTTCTTTGCATTTTCATGGTGGTTCCCATGGTTGAATGAAGACCCAATTTGCATTTTCGTTTCCTTTTTGTTGCACTTTGGATGTTAAAGTTTAAGTTTCTTTGTTGAATGAGGAAGAATATGGTTCATATTGAGTTTGGGAGTGAAGAAAGCTTGAGTTGATTTTTGGGTGTTGGAAGCTTGAACTTTTTTCTTCTTGTGCTTTTACTTTGATGGATGGAAGCAATTTGTAAAGGGTATTCTTTCACCTTGAAGGCTGGACGGTGACAGCATTTGCAACCCTAGTTGAAGTTTTGGCTAAGCTTAGTTGAAGTGGTGTAATTTTTTTTCCTTCCATTGTGCTTGTGCGCTGATGTGGTTGAGAGAAGGGGTTTGGTTCTTTGCTTTGCTTTATAAGAACCGTGTTGGTGGTTGGGACAAAGAGAATGTCTTGCTTTAAGTTTTATTCCATTTGATCATTCCCATGTGGCACTTTGGTAGAAGTAATTCCACTTTTTGTGTTAGTAAATTCATTCCTTGCTTTGTGATTCATGTGACCAAGATGTGGAAGTTGGTGGCTGGTTATTTAGTTGTGGGACACATCATTTTGTGTTAAACATTGAAAGTAGTATAGCTTTGACTTGGAGGAGCGAGGGAGCACGGTTTTTCATGATGGCATAGGTAGCACATGCCTTTTCTTGGAGAGTGAAGCACATGGACAAGAGGGGAACATATTTAATTGTTTATGCAAGAAACAAATTGAATTGGTGTTTGGTGCAGACCATGTGACAGCATTAGGGGAAGCTTTTCAGAATCAAATATTCATTTTCATTGCTCTTGGGAACTGTAGTTGACTTGTTGATGAGTCGATATTTTATTGATTTCACTTAGCTTATTGTACCGAATTTAACCAGGGAATTGTGTTTAATTGTCTGTTATTTCCCCGTTTTCCGAATTCTGCTTAATTTGGTCGGAAATTCGTAATTGTGCTAATTTCAATTTTCTGAGCTGATTAATTGCATTTTTGGGTGCAGGGAAATTTTGGAAACATCATTTGGAGCATTAGGGAAGGTGGCATGATCATTCAAGACTCAAGATTTAGTCACTTCCATTTTAATTAAGTTGTAATTTCGTTTTTAGAAACTTTAATCAAACTTAAGTGCATTTGGGCCGTTTTTGGTGGCAAAATCGTAGAAGCCCAATGTGTGGGACACTTTGCATAGACCCTAGGGTTTCCTTAGAGGTGGACCCCACCATTTTAAGTCTTGGAAGGCATTTTAGAATGGCAAGACCGAGACACACACTTCTTGTCTCCAGTTTTCATTTCACTTTGCATGTATGAACTCTCTCTTGGAGACCATGTAGGGTTTTACGTTTT
>NC_028358.1:22659402-22678386 GCF_000741045.1 Vigna radiata var. radiata | reverse complement strand
TGTTTGACCTGAGACTCGAACCACAGTTTGGTCCTTGAGAGACGACCTAGGAGTCACTTCCTAGCACTATACTGCATTCTTAATATGCAATTAAATTTGTATGGGCTGTGACACCCATCACTTGGCTTTGGAAGAAAGGAGATTTCAACTTTTGTGTTTCTTTTGGTGCTTGGAAACCGTGACATATTGCCTTGGAAGAGTGGGGGCTGCACGTAAATGACTTGGTGGAGAGGAGAATTTCATTTTGTTCCCTTGAGAAGTCACGGCAAGGAGGGCCAATTTTAGGGCACTTGCAATTTTAATTTGTTTGAAGGAGCATGTGTCATGTGCTTGGTAAAAGAAACACAATGATTGTTTATTTCTTTCTTTTAAATTAGTCTACATAATAGGTTTAGTTGTTCTTAATTTCTTTAATTTAGTTTTGCATTTAAATTAATTTAACTTTGTTAGATAGTTGTGTCTAATAGTGTTGGTGTCTAGTATTTTATTTTATTTTGTTTGAATGTTGTCTAAGATTTTTATTAGTGTTAGTTTAATTACCATGCTAACTTAAATTAGTTTGTTTGCATATGTGTCTTTATTGAGTTTATTTTAATTTTTGCAAAATCTTTTCAAAACCCCCTTCGTGTTAGACTCAATTCTTGAACCGCAAAATTGGTCTTTGGGAGACGACCTAGGGGTCATTCCCTAGCTATACTGCATTTATTTGCACATCAAATTTGTGTGGGTTGCGAAAGCCCATCAAGCTCCAAGAATTGTCCAAGAAGACAGTGGTGATCTTGCTTGAGAGGAAATAAGAAGGAGAAGTCATTGTTCTCACTGTTTCATCAATATCCGCATAGAGAGGTGCTTCTGGTTTGATTTTGATAGGCTTGGCATCTTGCGAAAGTCTGTTGATTTTTGACTGAAGGCTTGGCAACCTGTGAAGTCTACTATAATAGGCTTGGCATCCTGTGAAAAGTGCTGGTGACACGTTGAGGATTGTTCAACGTGGGAACAGATTGCAGGAGAGGGGATTCTTGTTGCAATTCTGGTTTTGTGTGTGCAGTTGTATTTGGTTTTGGGTTAGAGAGAAGATTTATATTTTTGCGTGGTGCTTCTGTAAATTCCTTATGGTAAAAACCGCAACAATTATAGTGCATTTGCTTCCTGGGTTGGAAGGACACTGGTTGTAGGCATTGTTGGCCGAACTAGTATAAACACAGTGTTTGAATTTTCTGATTCCTACAGTCTTTAATTTCCAGTCAGCTATATCTGCTAGGCAGTCAACTGCGTTTTTCCGCTGCATTACATTTTCAATAACTTGAATTTCAAGGAAAGATCAAAAGCTTTGAATTTTTCATACCAAGATTGCAAAAAGATTTTAACTTCGATTTAACACCAATTCACCCCCCTCTTGTGTTGAGATTGTTGACAACACAAACTCTATATCAAACTGGTTTTTGATGATGACAACAAACTGCTTAATAACAGTACATATGTTCCAAGTTTGCATGTTCAGTTGTATAAGAAACTGATTTGAAAAATGCTTTTATTGAACATGTTTTGTTGATTTGCAATGTGTGTTCCTATGAATGATTATGTGCTATATGTTTGGAACATGCTTGTATTGAAATGTGTGATAAGATGATTTGATTACTTTTGCACATTTCTGAAGAAAAGCTCACAAGCACTTTTATGAACTTATATTTGTAGTGACAAAGGTTTAGTTCAGTTGAATACACTGGTAATGGATTCGACTATGCAAAAATCTTTGAAATGATTTTGTGAACATGTGCTTGATGAGATTTTGAGATGAAAAGAATTTCAAAGTGATTTTTCATGTGACAGTCGACAGTGTGGAACTCCTATTCGACTGTGTTGCTGTTATTTTTGGAATTCTGTTATGCCTACTTGCTCCAACGACTATATTTTCAAAAGTTAGTTAGGATTGAATGATTGGGTCAACTGTCGTGAATATGCATTGATTTGGTTGACTGAGGAGCCTTGTGTTGACTGTCTTTTAGAACTATTTTTATACAGTCGACTGGATTAGTAGGCAATTCGACTGAGAATGACAGGAAAACTATAAATAGAACAGAACACGATTTGTTCTAAGACTTTTGTAATCTAACATTTTCATTGTCCTGTTTCAGAGAAAGTTCTCAGTTTAGGAAGCTCCAAGAATTCTCCAAGAAGACCGTGGTGATCTTTCTTGAGAGAGATTCAAATTGAGGAGTCTTTTGCGCATAAGAAGGTGCTTCTGGTTTAATCTTGAAGGCTTGGCATCCTGTGAATACTACTGTATTTGACTGAAGGCTTGGCAAACTGTGAAGTCTACTGTGTGAGGCTTGGCAACCTGTTAAGCATGTTGTGATAGGCTTGGCATCCTGTGAAGAGTGTTGGTTACACGTTGAGGATTATTCGACGTGGGTTCAGATTGCAGAAGAGGGGATTCTTTCTGCAATTCTAGTTTTGTGTGTGCAGCTATATTTGGCTTTGGGTTAGAGAGGAGATTTATATTTTTGCGTGGCGCTTCTATTAATTCCTTGTTGTAAAAACCGCAACCATTATAGTGCATTTGCTTCCAAGATTGGAAGGACATTGGATGTAGGCATTGTTGGCTGAACCAGTATAAAAACCAGTGTTTGATTTTGTCTATCCCTGCACTCTTTATTTTAGTCGACTTTATCTATTTAGCAGTCAACTACGTTTTTCCGCTGCACTGAAATTTTTCATTACTTGCATTTCAAGGAAAGATCAAAAGCTTTGAATTTTCATACCAAGATTGCGAAAAGATTTTGTTTTTGAAGTAACACCAATTCACCCCCCCTCCCTCTTAGTGTAAAACGAAGCCAACCTATTTCCTAACAATTGGAACCAGAGCTGGTTTTCATAAAATATTTGAAAATTCAGTCGACTTTGTTTTTATTCTATTCGACTGTAAAACCTAGGGATGGCTTCAAATTTTCAAACTTTTGGTGAAGGTGCTTCAACAAACAGACCACCTCTGTTTGCTGGTGAAAACTATCCTTTTTGGAAAATTCGTATGCAGATCTTTCTTGAGTCGCAAGATAAAGGAATTTTGGATGCCACTTTAAATGGTCCATATGTGCCTACAAAAACTGTTGATAGTGAAACTGTTTTAAAACCTTTTACTGAGCGGACTGCGGATGAAAATAGATAGCTCAGTATAATGTTAAAGCTAGGAATATTATTGCCTCTGCACTAACAATTGATGAATTTTTTAAGATATCCCAGTGAAAGTTTGCAAAGGAAATGTGTGATGTTCTAGAGGTAACACATGAAGGCACGGATGAAGTCAAGAGAGTCAGGAAGAATTCATTGATACAAGAATATGAGTTGTTCAGAATGAAAGCTGGTGAGAACATCTATGATGTCCAGAAACGGTTCACTCATATTGTAAACCACCTGATGGCTCTTGGCAAAGCCTTTGATAATGAAGAGATCAACATCAAGATTTTGAAAAGTCGGAACAGGAATTGGCAACCAAAAGTCACTGCAATCTCTGAATCCAAAGATCTTACAACTATGAATATGGCTACCTTGTTTGGCAAGTTACATGAACATGAGTTAGAACTTGGTAGACTGAAGGATGAATAGGAGATTGAAGAAAAGAAGTCCATTGCTCTGAAGGCTGAAAGCAATAATCTCACAGAAGCAGAGCTGGACGACAGAGAATGAATGACCTTGATGGTAAGAAAGTTTAGTCGACTTATGCAAAATGATAGTCAACTGCTAACCATGCAGGTCAAAGCATGAAGAAGAGCTTCAACACAAACATTGTCCAGTGCTATGAATGTGGTAAAGAAGGTCACATCAAGCCTGACTGTCTTATATTACAGCCAAAGCAGAAAGGGAAGAAAAGATTTCCTCAAAGCAGAAATATGAGAAAGAAAGGAGCCTATATTGCTTGGGAGAATTCTGAATCTGAAAGCTTAAGTGATGATGATGCTAACCAAGAGGAAAAATCCAACATATGTCACATGGCTGGAACTGCAAAAGCTGAGTATGACAGTGATTATGAATTTGAGAAGCTGCCTATTGAAGAGAAATATCAGCAATTGATTGAGACATTCAGAGAATTACATGCTGAAGCAATGCGACTGGAATACAAGGTTAATCGACTAAACTCTGAGAAAAGAGATTATGAATATAGGATTGATAACCTTGTTACTGAAAATGAACCATTAGAAAAGGAAATAAATGAAGCCTTGTCATCTGCTATGAATGTTGAAATTAAAACTGTTACTGTTGAAAAAGCTTGTGAAAATTGTCCTATGCATGTTGAAAAGATTGATTACTTGACTAGCAAGCTGGCTAAGTTTGCTCAAGCTAATGACAATTTAGATGTTGTATTGAATTCCTCTAGCAGAATTAATAATAGGCAAAGAATTGGATTTAAAGGTTACTCTAATAGAACCAATGCTAGAAAGCTTAATGAATTCAGAAAACCTGCTAGAAATGCATTTTTTTACTACGGATGTGTTAGTCACACTGTTAGAAATTATTATTATAGACATGTTGTTGTTCCTCAAGGATTATGTGTATGGATACCAAAGGAACATGTGACAAGAACTGACAATCAAGGACCCAAAGTTAAATGGGTACCAACAACCAAAACTTAACTGTTTTGCAGGTTATGTAGCTGATATAGAACTGTTCTCAAGGATAAACCAACTATGGAACATTTCAAAAACCTTTAGTGTCTACAACTAGTAAATCTGTATCTACCTACTGCATCATGCATATATTGATTGTTTGTTGTTGTATGATAGTTTGCATTGAGTGCTAAATTGTTTGATTGATTGAATATGGTTGAAAAGGTTTTTAGTCGACTGCTTTATTAATAGATTCGACTAGGTACTAAAATTTTTTATTAATCTGAAAATTAAAATTTTCATTTTGGTGCGAATGAAAAAATTTAGAGGTTCCCTCCAATTTGTTCTCACAATATAAATTTGTTAAACCCTTGAGAGATCATAAATCACTGTATTCGTTCTTGTTGATCAAGTCATTCATTATTATCATCTTGCCTAAGAGAATCATTAATCATCTTCAAAACGAAATGGCGTCAAGCTCTACACCAAGAAGAAGGATTAAGTCTTTTGCCTCAAGAAGCTTTAGAGGGATGTAGGACTTAAACGGCTGGATCAGTGACGATGATGCTCAGTCTAAATTTCTTTACTGCTGGAAAAGAAGAACTTTGGTAACAGATAGATTTCTTAAGCTAAAGTTCTTTAGGAATGAAGGATTTCTGTTTCAGAAGTAGATTAAGAATAACGGGTTGAACCATTTTGTTGAAATGGCAAGTCCATGGTATCCATGCTTGGTGAAAGTCTTCTACTGCAATCTAAAGATTGTTGATGAAATTCTTTGTTCTCGTGTTAAAGGAATTGACATCAAACTAACTGATGATGTCTGGAAAAAGGTTGGTGGATTGAGAATCGGTTGTAATAAATGTCATCTTGGAATAGATGGATTTAACAAGCTAGATGAATATCATCAATGCTTGAGAAATGCAAAAGATCTTCAGGTAAACTCTAACTACAAAACTGGTGGCATGAAGAAAGACGAGAGAATGGATATCTACACCATTGATTACATTCTCATGGCCAGAGGAGGAAATTATGCCCAAGCAACCACTGAAGATTTGATGCTACTGAAAGCCTTAAAGGAGAATATTCAGGTGGACTGGCCTGCTGCAATTTCTGATAACATGCTAAAAGTGACAAAATCAGAATCAGGAAAGTTACCTTACTGTGTTTTCATCTCAAAGATACTAATTTACTGTGGTGTGGAATGCATTGGTGAATCAAGTGAACAATATCAAGGTTCAAGTCTTGTGGACAAAATTTTTCTTCATCTAATGCACATGGAGAAAACCTCAGAAGGATGGAAATACAAAGATGAAATTTCTGCTGACAATAACGCACCATCATCCTCTCGATTAAACCAGTATAGAGGAAGAAATGAATTTGAAAGGATTGTTCTGCAAGAACTTGCTGAGATCAAAAGGTGGATTTGTGAGCAGAAAAACAATAACCAAGAACAAGAAAATTCTGCACCTCCTAGCTCCTCTGGAGAATCATCTCAAAGAAGCAATAATGATAGTGAAGAAACAAGATCAGAAGACAATACAAGTGACATGATTCTCAAGACCTTTATGAATAAGAAGTGAAAGAAAAACAGATATCTGATACTCTGTTTGGTTGAATTCGACTGTGCTATGATTGAAGTCAACTGTGCTATAACTGTCATGCATTTTATATAGATTGACTTCTGTTATGATTTGATTCTTTTTTTACTTAACCACTATACTTGATCTGGAAAAGGTTTTTGAAAGGTTTTGCAGGAAAGACATTGCTTTGGACATATACGTTTGCAGTTCAACATTTGGAAAAACAATGAATTCGACTAATGATTCAAAGCATTCGACTGCGTCTACACTGGGTTAAAAATTCCAATTTTGGAATTTTATTCTATCCTTACTGACTGCTTTAATCATTAGTATTCTGGTATTATCTCTGTGCTTTGCATGATTTGATATCTAAATTGAGATAATATTGTGAGATTGTTGATATTTGTGTCATTGCATATATATGTGATTGAATTATGTGCTAATGATACAAATTTGTGCTTAAACTGATTGACTTGTGATATTTTGCATTATGCACACAAACTATTTTTTAAATTCATGCATAATGACAGGGGGAGTATCACTTCTTTACACATTCTTTCATCACACACACCTACATTTCAGGGGGAGTTTACATATGTCTTTGTGATTAACTTGTGATTTAGAGAGCATAATTATCATTTTGAAACTGCATATTTGTTTGATACTTCTCTGTTTCCAAAACTTCATAAATATCAAGCATTCCTTTTTGTTAATGCACAAAGGGGGAGAGTTTTCATGAGTATATGAGAGCAAGTATATATGGGGAGAATTGTTGTATCATACTTATCTGCTTGATGATATTTTTGCTGTATTTGCAGAGTAACTAAATTGTCCTTATTGATTTTGCAATCTGTTTTACCCTGTCAAATGTGGAACTGTGCAAACATGGTGGAGATATTAATCATGGTTGTGCATCATCAAAAAAGGGGGAGATTGTTGAGATTGTTGACAACACAAACTCTATATCAAACTGGTTTTTGACAACACACTGCTTAATAACAATACATATGTTCCAAATTTACATGTTCAGCTGTATAACAAACTGATTTGAAAAATGCTTTTATTGAACATGTTTTGTTGATTTGCAATGTGTGTTCCTATGAATGATTATGTGTTATATGTTTGGAACATGCTTGTATTGAAATGTGTGATAAAATGATTTTGATTACTTCTGCACATTTCTGAAGAAAAGCTCACAAACACTTTTATGAACTTATATTTGTAGTGACAAAGGTTTAGTTCAGTCGAATACACTGGTAATGGATTCGACTATGCAAAAATCTTTGTACAGATTTTGTGAACATATGCTTGATGAGATTTTGAGATGAAAAGAATTTCAAAGTGATTTTTCATGTGACAGTCGACAGTGTGGAACACCTAGTCGACTGTGCTGCTGTTATTTTTGGAATTCTGTTACGCCTACTTGCTCCAGCGGCTATATTTTCAAAAGTTAGTTAGGATTGACTGACTGGGTCAACTGTCATGAATGTGCATTGATTTGGTTGACTGAAGAGCCTTGTGTTGACTGTCTTTTATAACTGTTTTAATACAGACGACTGGATTAGTAGGCAATTTGACTGAGAATGACAGGAAAACTATAAATAAAACAGAACACGATTTGTTCTAAGACTTTTGTAATCTAACATTTTCATTGTCATGTTTTAAAGAAAGTTCTCAGTTTAAGAAGCTCCAAGAATTCTCCAAGAAGACCGTGGTGATCTTTCTTGAGAGAGATTCAGATTGAGGAGTCTTTTGCGCATACTGATTGATCAACATCAGCACAAAGAAGGTGCTTTTGGTTTGATCTTGAAGGCTTGGCATCCTGTGAAGACTGCTGTATTTGACTGAAGGCTTGGCAACCTGTGAAGTCTGTTGTGATAGGCTTGGCAACCTGTGAAGCATGCNGTGATAGGCTTGGCATCCTGTGAAGAGTGTTGGTTACACGTTGAGGATTGTTCAACGTGGGTTCAGATTGCAGAAGAGGGGATTCTTGCTGCAATTCTGGTTTTGTGTGTGCAACTATATGTGGTTTTGGGTTAGAGAGGAAATTTATATTTTTGTGTGGTGCTTCTATAAATTCCTTGTTGTAAAAACTGCAACCATTATATTGCATTTGCTTTGAAGATTGAAAGGACACTGGATGTAGGCATTGTTGGCCGAACCAGTATAAAAACAGTGTTTGATTTTCTCTATCCCTGTACTCTTTATTTCAGTCGACTTTATCTGTTTAGCAGTCAACTACGTTTTTTTCGCTGCACTGAAATTTTTCATTACTTGCATTTCAAGGAAAGATCAAAAGCTTTGAATTTTCATACCAAGATTGCGAAAAGATTTTGTTTTTGAACTATCATCAATTCACCCCCCTCTTGGTGTAAAACGAAGCCACTTGTTTCCTAACATCTTGGTGTAAAAAGAAGCCTACCTGTTTTATAACAAAATTGAAGGCTGAAATCAAGTGCGACAGGGTTAGATTGCTCAAAAGCAAGGAAGAGGAAATTACCGCAAACCGTTGAACGGTTGCGGCGTAAAAGGGTCTCGGCTTTGTTAAAAGTTGAGCGGTTTTGAAGTTTTTCACTTCCAAACCTCTTCTTTGCAAGTCGCTTGAGCGGTCTCCCTAAGCCTTAACACTCCTCTTTCACTTTCAAAGAGTTTTTAGAGAGAATTCCCCACTTTTCTCATCACCCACTCAACAAAATCTCACTTTTCCACCATTGATTTGTAAAAGTTTGGGGTTTTTGGTTAAGGGTTGTGCATTGGAGAGGGCATTCATCGTCAATTAAAATTTTAGCAAGCATACAAAGTCTCCACTCAAGTAAGTGTGCAATTTCAATTTCTAGGGTTTCTATTTGGAATTTTTGAAGAAAATGCATAGGAACATGATAAATTAGGGCTTTTGATTTCTATGCATGATTTGATGAAATAGAAACTGTTTGAACCGATTGAATTGCATGAAATGGATCTGGAAAGGTAAAATAGGTGTTAGAGTGGAGATTAGGATCTTTGGAAAAGGGTTTTTGAAATACCCAGTTCAAAACCGCTGAGCGGTCTCCCTAACCATTGAGCAGAATTCAACAGTTTTGGGTTTTTTTTGTTTTATTTTGGATGCTTGTCACTGAGGGACCTTGTTTTTCCCTCAATAATGGACTGTGTTTGTTCTGGAAATATAATTGATGATTTACTAACCTCTAAATGATAAATTTCTATGATATTATTGGATTAATTTGATATAGGAATGTCATCCTCAAGGAGAGTGAAGACCATGGGTAACAAGAGAAAGGAGCCCGACACCATTAACAACTTCCTGGGTACTGAGTGGCCAGAAAAGCAATGTAGGTATGCTGCTCTTACAGGGGAGTACAGGGATTATGAGGAAATCGAAAGGGTGATGTGTATCCCTGGAGACACTTTCAGAGGAACCCTAATGGAGCGCCAGTCAACTTCATTAGGGCGGATTTGGCTTCTCTGGCGAAGTACTAGATGGCATTCACTCATGCCAACATATAGCCATGCTCACATGTCTCCGATATCACTATGCACCAGATTCTCTTCATCTACTACATGCTAAGGCAGATGGATGTTAACGTTGGTGAGATCATCGCCAATGAGATTCAGAGCTGCGCTACTATTGTTAGTAGCAGGACACCGTTGGGACATCCGTCCCTGATTACATACTTGTGTCAGCACGCTGGGGTGGACACTACAGTTCCACCTTATGACAGGCCGAGGAGGGCTATTAATGCCTCCTATTATCGTCAGTTTTGTGGAGGTGACGAGCCAACTGGAGTAGTTCCTAGGAGACGTCCTAGGAGAGCAGCAGTTCAGCAGGAGGATGCACCTACAAATGCACCAGCACAACACGCTGAGCCTTTCCAGATGAGGGACATGTATATGTTTATGATGGAGGCTAGGATGAAGTCTCTCCGTAGAGGGCAGGTAGCTACTGCAGATATGATTATAGGACTGTACGACACACCACCAGTGCACAGGTGGACTATGGATGAGTTTCATAGTACGATGGCTTGGCCTCAGGAGCAGTCACAGGGTAGCGGGTCTAGAGCAACTAGACACCAGGCGAAGATGAAGATGATCAGGAGGATAATGACTTTGAGGATGCACAGGAGGGTAAGGAGTATGACTCAGATGAGGACATGGACAAGGGTTTTTCTTTTTCTTTTGTACTTTGAATTTGTAGAATAGGGTGAATTTTATTTTTATGTTTATGCTTGGCTTGTAGACTAGTTCTAATAATGATTTGATATTA
The DNA here is from genome assembly GCF_000741045.1 of Vigna radiata var. radiata. Taxonomy (NCBI): domain Eukaryota; kingdom Viridiplantae; phylum Streptophyta; class Magnoliopsida; order Fabales; family Fabaceae; genus Vigna; species Vigna radiata. Next base: position 22,667,944 of record NC_028358.1, on the reverse strand, counting down.
TCTTGCATGATGAGTTATTCAATGATGATGATTGAATGTGGTTGATGATTGAGACTGTGTGTATGTTGATATCCAGGTGAATGGTTCACTATGTGAACAGATGTATAATGGTTTATGATTGTGATTGTGATGCTAAGCAGGATGCATGAATGATGTGTGAGAAAGCATGTTGTGTAAGGTATTGAGCTCCAGAGTTTTCACTGATATATGTATTGTTCACACGAAAGCATGAATGATATTTCCTGAGTCTTGATAATTGATTTAATTGCTTGTTGATGTTATATGATCAAGGCCATGTTTGGAAACCCTTTTAGCCAAATTTTTGCCCGAAGTGCTTAAAATATTATACCCTTTTTGAACCCTGGCCTTAAAACAAGATGAAAACCCTTATTTTGAAATTATTTACCTTGATTTGGGTTGAGAATAATTGTATGTGTTGAAAAGGTTCAAGTTTGGGGTTGTATGGGGAAAGTTGAAAGGCAAAAGAAAAGCATTGAGCTCAAAAGGTTGAAAAAGAAAAATGCATGAGAAAAAGAAAGGAAAACAAGTAAAGAAAAAGCATGAAATATGAGTTCAATGTAAAAATAAAAGTAAAGGGAAGAAGTTGGGAATGAGTGAGATTGGTTAAAAAGAGAGTTGTGCTTGAACTTTGAATGATAATATAGCTCTCTTAACTCAAGGATTTTGTATTCCAGAAAAACCAATTTTTCTTGATAGTCCAGCCTCATTACAAGCCTTGGAAAAGTCCTTGTGATGGCATTTACATGTGAGGATTTTGATTGTTTTATATGAATGGCAATGTTGTTTTATGTGAAATGTGAACAGTAGAAGAGTGGATTGACCTTTTAAACAATTGAGAGATTGAGTGAAACACTTGCTTGGTGAGAATTGTTGAAATCCATGTTTACATCTATGCTTAGTGGATTGATCATTCATAAATGAAACATCTGTTGGGAAATATGTGCTTATGTGAACTGAATTGAATTGAAAGCATGCATGCATCTTCTTAAGATTCCACTGAAAATCTGAATTGAATAATAACTTGTTGTGAGAAAAAGGATTTTGAAAGTGTTGAACTATTTGATGAGAAAGTGGAAAGCCAAGTTTTGTCTTGTTTTCTTGAGGACAAGTAAAGTTTTAAGTTTGGGATTGTGATAACGGTGTAAAAACAGTTATTTTCATACTTAAATTTGATATCAAAACATACCCTTAATGGCTTAGAATGAGCTTAAAATCAAGAAAAACAATTAGTTGAGTCATGTAAGAGTCAAAAGTTGGTTTTAGCGATATTATGCTTGTTTTTACATTGTTTTGTAGGGTTTTAAGGTGAATTGAAGATGGAAGTGAAGCAAGGTGGACTTAGACACGTGAAAGATGAAGAAAAAGGATGAAAAGTGTTAACAAATTGGCAAGCGTACCAAATCGTACAAGTAATAATAAAATGGTAAGTCCAAGTATCGTTTTCCCAAGAGACTCACGGCACTAAACTGTTGTGCTTTTGCTTAACCAATCAAGACTACAAAAATAATATTTTGGGATTTTTGAATTTAAAGTACGGAAAAATAAACATGAATGCAATTTGATCAATTGAGGTTAAACACAAAAGTGGATGGAGGATGGTGATAATATGAAATGGATTTGTTGCTAGGATTCAGATTTCACCCAACCACTCTCTCTTAATTACTCCTCTTGAATTATTAGCTTGATTAATTAATTGTCATGCAACTTTCTTAGCCTACCCTTAACCCGATCCCTCGGCGAAAAGAGCCTAATACTAATTACTAGCTTGCTATCCCTAGCCTCCCCTAGCAATTAATACAGCATTATAAACGGAAGTTAAAAGCAATTGATCGTCCTACCCCTATCCCTAGGTGGTATTACAAAATCAAGGAATTACTCACCAGTTCATGTCATTACTGTACGTCCCCATATCAATAAAGACAAACGATAAAGGCCTTAAGCACAGATGAGAACCCAACAATTAACAATCAAAACATATGGAGACCATATAAATAATCAAGAGTTTCAATAAAAGAGAGTTTAGAGGTTACATCTATCCCCAGCAACAAATAAGATTAGTTCCCTATCGTCATGGAGAAACTAGGTGAGTAATGGAATGAAAGAGATAGAAACCCTAAAAAGGAGAAAAGGAGAGTTGTCACCATCTCCAAATCTAGCCCCAAAGGGGTGAAAAGTGTGTTTCTGTGCCTAAGCCATCAAAAGATACAAACCCTAAGACGTTTTGGCCTTTAAATAGGGCATAAACATAACATAAAACAAGTCCAAGCCCAAACAAATCATAAAAAATAACATAAAACAGGTCCAGGCCCATCTAACAACCGCCCGACGCCTAATTTCACCGCTGAGCTGATTATTTAGCTGCTGAGCAGTTATCTGTTTTTATTAGCTCGGATTTTGTGATCTTTTTGTTATCTTTTTTATCTATGAATAGACCAGTGCGAATCAAAACTCATTCTTTTGGCAGAGAGAAACGTCTACAACAACTTTACACTCCTTGGAGGCCGTTCTTTGGATGCTTAGGCTCCAAACTAGTCAATCTAGGGTTTATTCTTTCATTCTTCCATTGTATTTCATCTAGTTTCACCATGATTATGGTGAACTAAACCCTTTGTTTTTGGGGAACAATGTAATCTTTTGATACTCTCATATATCCAAATTCTTATTTACTTTATATGCTTGCATATGCTTGATTTATCAATTGTTGGGTTCCTTACCTTTGCTTAATGTTGTTATCGTTTAACTCATTCAGTAAATGTTGTTTGTCTTTATTGATACGGAGACGTACAGTAATGTCATGAACTGGGGGGAATTCCTTGATTAAGCTAATATCACTTAGAGATAGGGGTAGAACAATCAATTATATTTTGCTTCCATTTATCATGCATTATTAGTTACTAAGGGAGGCTAGAGATAGCAAGCCGGTAATTAGTAATAGGCTCTTTTCGCCAAGAGATTGGGTTAAGGGTAGACCAAGAAAGTTTGCATGACAATATGATAAATAAGAAAAGTAGATAAGAAGAGTATATATAAGAGGTGGATAAGATGAAATTGTAAACCCTAACAACTCCATTCATCCATAGTTTTTCCTTGCCAATTTAATCATTGCATTTGCATGTTTACTTTTGCATTCAAAAACCTAAATTTAATTCTTTTCACAAGTCTTACGCAATTAGGTTACACGAAAGTTAAGGCCTAACAGTCCTTTGGGAAACGATACTTGGACTTACCCATTTTATATTACTTGATAACAATCTGGTACACTTGCTAGGGACTTAACACAGCCCAGCTATTTAGGGTTTGTTGAGATTGTTGAACACACAAACTCTAGGTCAAACTGGTTTTTGATGATAACAACACATTGCTTAAAAACAGTACATATGTTCCAGGTTTACATGTTCAACTGATATACTAAACTAATTTGAACAATGCTTTTGATTGAACATGTTTTGATTGATTTGCAATGTGTGTTCCTATGATTGATTATGTGTTATATGTATGGAACATGCTTGTATTGAAATGTGTGATAAAATGATTTTGATTACTTCTGCACATTTCTGAAGAAAAGATCACAAGCACTTTTATGAACTTATATTTGTTGTGACAAAGGCCTAGTTCAGTCGAATACACTCGTAATGGATTTGACTATGCTAAAACCTTTGTACATATTCTATGAACACGTACTTGATGAGATCTTGAGTTGAAAAGAATTTCAAAGTAGTTTTTCAAGTGTCAGTCGACAGTGTGGAACACCTATTCGACTGTATTGCTGTTATTTTTGGAATTCTGTTATGCCAACTTGCTCCAGCAGCTATATTTTCAAAAGTTAATTAGGATTGAATGATTGGGTCAACTGTCGTGAATGTGCATTGATTTGGTTGACTGAGGAGCCTTGTGTTGACTGTCTTTTAGAACTATTTTTATACAGTTGACTGGATTAGTAGGCAATTCGACTGAGAATGACAGGAAAACTATAAATAGAACAGAACATGAATTGTTCTGAGACTTTTGTGATCTAACATTTCCATTGTCCTGTTTCAGAGAAAGTTCTCAATTAGGAAGCTCCAAGAAGACGGCGGTGATCTTTCTTGAGAGAGATTTAGATTGAGGAGTCTTTTGCGCATACTGTTTAATAAACATCTGCACAGAGAAGGTGCTTCTGGTTTGATCTAAAAGGCTTGGCATCCTATGAAGACTGTTGTATTTGACTAAAGGCTTGGCAACCTGTGAAGTCTGTTGTGATAGGCTTGGCAACCTGTGAAGCGTGCTGTGATAGGCTTGGCATCCTGTGAAGAGTGTTGGTTACACGTTGAGGATTGTTTGACGTGGGTTCAGATTGCAGAAGAGTGGATTGTTGCTATAATTCTAGTTTTGTGTGTGTAGCTATATTTTCTTTTGGGTTAGAGAGGAGATTTATATTTTTGCGTGGTGCTTCTATAAATTCCTTGTAAAAACCACAACCATTATAGTGCATTTGCTTCCAAGATTGGAAGGACACTGGATGTAGGCATTGTTGGCCGAACCAGTATAAAAACTAGTGTTTGATTTTCTCTATCCCTGCACTCTTTATTTCAGTCGACTTTATTTCTTTAGCAGTCAACTACGTTTTTCCGCTGCACTGAAATTTTCATTACTTGCATTTCAAGGAAAGATCAAAAGCTTTGAATTTTCATACCAAGATTGTGAAAAGATTTTGTTTTTGAACTAACACCAACTCACCCCTCCCCCCTCTTGGTGTAAAACGAAGCCAACCTGTTTCCTAACAATTGGCACCAGGGCTAGTTTTCATAAAATATTTGAAAATTCAGTCGACTCTCTTTTTATCCTATTCGATTGTAAAACCTTGGAATGGCTTCAAATTTTAAAATTTTTGGTGAAGGTGCTTCCACAAACAAACCACCTTTGTTTGCTGGTGAAAACTATCCTTTTTGGAAAATTTGCAGAACTATGAGAAAAGATTTCCTCAAGGCAGAACTATGAGAAAGAAAGGAGCCTACATTGCTTGGGAGAATTTTGAATCTGAAAGCTCAAGTGATGAAGATTCTTATCAAAAGAAGGAATCAAATTTGTGCTATATGACAGGTGTAACATGGGACGATTATGATAGTGATGCGGACATATCAAATGAGCCTGTAGAAGTCAAATATGATCTGCTTCAAGATGATTTCAAAGAATTACATGTTGAGGTGCAGTACAAGGTAAATCGACTGAGCTCTGAAAGAAGAGATTTTGAAAATAGAATTAAAGACCTTGTTACTGAAAATGAAAGATTAGAAAAGGAATTGAATGTAGCCTTGTCATCTTTAAGAATATTGAAATTAAAACTGTTATTGTTGAAAAAGCTTGTGAAAATTGTCCTACTCACTTGAAAAAGATAGATTACTTGACTAGCAGAATTAATAATAGACAAGGAATTGGATATAAGGAACAATCTAATGGGACCAATGCTAGGAAATTAAATGTTTTGAGAAAACTTGCTAGGAATGCATGTTTTTATTGCAGATGTGTTGGCCACACTGTTAGAAATTGTTATTATAGACATGTTACTATTCCTCAAGGATTATGTGTATGGATACCAAAGGAACATGTGACAAGAACTGACAATCAAGGATCCAAAGTTAAATGGGTACCAGCAACCAAAACTTAACTGTTTTGCAGGTTATGCAGCTGATACAGAACTTTTCTCAAGGATAAATCAACTATGGAACATTTCAAAAACCTTGAGTTCTACAACTGGTAAATTTGTATCTTCCTACTGCATATATTGATTGAATATTGTTGTATGATTGTTTGTATTGTATGCTTAATTGGTTGAATGACTAAATCTGTTTAAAAGTAAATTTTAACAAGTCATAGTCGACTGGTATACTAATGTATTCAACTATGAAATGCAATGTTCTGGTGAACCTGAAATTTGAAATTTTCATCTTGGCGCGAAAGTGGAAATTTTGCATTCCTTCCAAAACACTGTTTCATAGACCAGATTAACGTCTGAAGTATCATTGAAACTGTATCATAATCACTATCTTCAGACCATCATCATTCTCCCTAAAGGTCTCTGCCTATTTCTACTATTTCAACTCAACAAATGGATGCTAGCTCTGCACAGAAAAGAAGGATCAAGACAATCGGGGAAAAGCGTCTTCGAAGGGAACCTGAACTTCATGGCTGGATAAGTGATGACGATATACAGGTCAAGTTTCTAGATTGCTGGAAGATGAGGAGCATAATTCCTCACAGATATCTAAAAGTAAAATTTTTCAAAGAAGAAGGGTTTGAATTTCAAAGGTGGATCAAACGCCAAGGACTGAAAAAGTTTGTTGAAATGTCTGACCCATGGTACCCTGACATGATTCAAGTGTTCTACTACAATCTCTGTGTTAAAGACGGTATACTCTACTCTAGGGTTAATGATGTGGATATCAGACTGACTGAAGAAATTTGGACAAACTTGGCAGGAATAAAATCTGAAGGATCATCTTGTCATCTTGGAATTGAAGGGTTTCATAAATTTACTGAGTATCTGAATACACCGAGGAACCTTGACAAAAGTAAAGATTATTCCAATTACAAGACTAGAGGGATGAAAATAGATGATCGACTAGCTATACTAGTCATCTCTTGGATTCTGATGCCAAGACAAGGTAATCATGCTCAAGCCACCACTGAGGAATTACTGTTGCTAAAAGAATTGAAAGAAAACAAACAAGTCAACTGGCCTGCTGCCATATCCGACAATATGTTAAAAGTGACAAAACTGGAATCTGCCAAGTTGTTGTATTGCGTCTTTATATCAAGATTTCTTGTGCACTGTGGAGTAGACTGTGTTATTGAATCAAGTAAACCATGCTTCAGAACTAGTATGATTGACAGGACTACATTGCATCTTATCCACATGACAAAGACCAATGAGGGATGGTCATATAAGCTTGAGAGTTCAAGAGAAGAAAATGAATTAGGATCTATACTTAACAGCAACTATAGAGCAAAATCTGAATTTGAAAGATTCATGGTAAATGGAATGAAAGTGATAGTGAAGAATCTGAAGGAGCTGAAAGCATCACAAAGCCATGGAAATCATCCTGATAGCTCTGGAATGGGAGATGGAAATAATTCTGGTGAATCAAGTGAGAAGAGTGTGGATGAAGATAGCAATTCTGATAACAGTGATATGATACTTCAAAACTTTGTAAAAAAGAGGAAAAAGGACAACTAGGCTAGGTTTTTAATTTTCTTTATTTTGTAAAATGGCTTAGAAAGCCATCTTTTGATGTTTTTTAATGTCTTGTTTTGTATTTCCTTGTTATCATCTACCATTGTAATATCTTTTCTACCAAGGAAATGAAAATTAGCAATTTGAATCAATCCATTCACTTAAACTGTTAAATAAAATCAAATACTTTGTTTGATTGATTCGATTGTGCCATGTTTGAAGTCAACTGTGCTATAACTGTCTTGCATTTTTATAGATTGACTTTTGTTATGGTTTCATACTATTCTTGCTTAACCACTGTACTTGATTTGGAAAAGGTTTTTGAAAGGTTTTCCAGGAAAAGCATTGCTTTGGACATATACATTTGAAGTTCAACATTTGGAAAAGCAATGCATTCGATTGATGATTTAAAGCATTCGACTACGTCCAAACTGGGTTAACATTTCCAATTTTGGAATTTTATTCTATCGTTACTGACTGCGTTAATCATTACTAGTCTGATATTATCTCTCTTCTTTACATGATTTTATATCTAAATTGAGATAATATTGTGAGATTGTTTATATTTGTGTCATTGCATATATATGTGATTGAATTGTGTACCAATGATACAAATATGTGCTTAAACTGGTGAATAACTTGTGATATTCTGCATTGTGCACGCAAACTGTTTTTGAAATTCATGCATAATGATAGGGGGAGTATCACTTCTTTACACATTGTTTCATCACACACCTATTTTTCAACGGGAGTTTATATTTGTATTTGTGATGAACTTATGAGTTTGAGAGCATCATTATCATTTTGAAATTGCGTATCCTTTTATGCTTCTCTGTTTACATAAGTGCATAAATATCAAAGCATTCCTTTTTTTGTTAATGCACAAAGGGGGAGAGTTTTCATGAGTGTCTAAGAGCAAGTCTATATGGGGAGAATTGTTGTATTATACTTTATCTGCTTGATGATATTTTTGTTGTATATGCAGAGTAAAACTATCTTTATTTATTTTGCTATTTGTTTTTACTTTGTCATATGTGGAACTGTACAAACATGGTTGAGTTATTAATCATGGTTGTGCATCATCAAAAAAGGGGAGATTGTTAAGATTGCTGACAACACAAACTCTATGTCAAACTGGTTTTTGATGATGACAACACATTGTTTAATAACAGTACATATGTTCCAGTTTTACATGTTCAACTGATATACTAAACTGATTTGAACAATGCTTTTGATTGAACATGTTTTGATTGATTTGCAATGTGTGTTCCTATGATTGATTATGTGTTATATGTATGGAACATGCTTGTA
>NC_028358.1:22656884-22657907 GCF_000741045.1 Vigna radiata var. radiata | reverse complement strand
TGGGAGATCATGCTTTTAGGGTTAGAAGGAGACACCCTTGGCCTATAAATAGAGTTTTCTCCACCCTTGTATTTCCTCTTTGATTTTGAGTAATGTTATGCTGCCCATTTTTTGCCATACTACTCATCTTAGATCAAGACTAGAGCAACCCATGAGGCCCCTCTAGTCACCTTCCTCCTTGAGTTGGCCTAACCTCTCTTGGAGCCACCAAACACTACACCATCACCACCATATCTCCTAGAGGCTTTGAGCTTCTACACCATCCATACCTTAACTCGTCATCATTGGACCATTTACCACCACATTTCCGCACCATTCATCCAAGGAAACACACCTCCTTGCATCCTTCTAAGCTTTGGTCCAACCTAGCTTAAGGAGGTTGCCATCATTTGGTATCAAGAGCTTTGGTTCTTCAAGAGCTAAGTATTTTGGTCCTTATCTATCCTTTATTTTTCCATATTGTTGATGTTTTTTTCCCTACTTGTCTTGTTGTGTTTTGTTTTCCATCTATCATTTGTTTTGGCAGCAAACTCTGACGATTTTGAAACTTAAACTGCATCTAGCTCAGTTGTCCAAAAAATGCGTAAACATATTAAAATGAAAGCCCTTGGAGTCTAGTTTCCAACAAAAAAAGAATCACTTCATTTGGATTTTTGTGCAGAAAGTTATAAGTAAAACACTCAGCAAAGGTCAAAGCATGAATAATTTTGCCCAATTTTATATGATTAACTGAATTGTATGCATGTGTCATATGATGAAGGTGCTTTTTTATTAAACCCTTTCTTAGCCAATGCATAAATTTGCATCCCAATTAAAAAGAGCACCATGTGTTCTACCCTTTTTGAACCTAAGCCTTAAACAAGATGAAAACCCTTGTGAAAAAATTTTTGTACCTTGAGTTAAGTTGAGAATTATTGCATGGTACTGATAAAGGTTCAAGTTTGGGGTTGTTGGGAAAGTTGAAAAAGAAAAGATAGGCATTGAGCTAATGTGTTGAGCAAAAGTGAAAAAGATAAAAAAAAA
>NC_028358.1:22632161-22648283 GCF_000741045.1 Vigna radiata var. radiata | reverse complement strand
AGCATCTGTTGGAAGATTATGTGATTGTGTGTACACCATGATGAGTAATTTGAATCAAAGCATGTGCACAACTTGACTAAATTCTATTGATGAACCGATTTGAGTAATTACTTATCTTAAAAGAAAGAGTTTTTGAATGTGATTGAACCACTATGATGATTGGTGGAAGACTAAGTTTCATCATGTTTGCTTGAGCACAAGAAAAGTTTCAAGTTTGGCGTTGTGATAACGGTTCAAAAACTGTTATTTTTATACTTAATTTTGATATCAAATGCACCCTTGTTGACTTAGAAACTTGGTTTAATTCATGATTTTTCTTTAGTTTTGTGAATAAGAGAATTGAGGACAGGTTTTATTATTTTATCATTAAATTCCCTTGATTTTGTAGGTTTTTGGAATGAATTGAAAGAAAGGTTGAAGTATTAAATGGTTGGAGGACAGAAAAGTGAAATAGAGTGTTAGAAAAGTCAACCAGTCAACTAGAAAAGTCAATCAGTCAACCAGAATATTGAAAAGTTGACCAGAGTTGACTAGAGTGTTGAAAAGTCAACCAGAATCCAGAAAAAGTCAATTAGAACTTGATTCAATATATGTTGTGCAATTTTTATGATCTGTTTGGGCTTGGACCTATTTTCTGTTATTTTTATGGCCTATTTAAAGACCTGGACACTTTAGAGAATGTATCTTTTGATGGCTTAGGCACAGAAACACACTTTTCACCCCTTTGGGGTAGATTTGGAGGTGGTGACAACTCTCATTTTCTCCTTTTAGGGTTTCTATCTCTTTCATTCCATTGAACACCTAGTTCTTTCATGACGATGGAGAACAAATCTTAAATGTTATTGGGGAAAGATGTAACTTCTAAACTCTCTTGTATTTGAATTGTTCTTGAATATATATGCTTCTTTCATTAATTGTTAGAGATATTCTTCTTTACTTAAATGCTTGGCATAAATCTTATGATTTGTAAATATCATGAGGAGATATTGCACTCCTAGGGTAGGTGGAATTGGGGAAGGTGACAGCTCTCCTCTTCTCTCCCTGAGATTGGTATCATGAGATATTTACAAATCACGATCTGGGGAATTTTCTTGATAATGAAATATTGCCTAGAGATAGGGGTAGGACGATCAATTGCTTTTAAGCTTCTACACTTAATGCATTGGTAATTACTAGGGATACTAGAGATGGTAAACTAGTAATTGGTAATAGGCTCTTTTCGTCGAGAGATCGGGTTTAGAGTAATTTAGAAAGTTGCATTAACAATAATGAAGAAGATGAATTCGTTTATACATGAGAGTGATTAGGTGAAATCTAAACCCTAATAACATATTCATCTCATATTATCAACATCATCCATCCACTTTTGTGTTTAACCTCAATTGATCAAATTGCATTCATGTTTATTTTTCTGTACTTTATATTCAAAAACCCCAAAATATTGTTTTTATAGTCTTGATTAGTTAAGTAAAAGCACAACAATTTAGTGTCATTAGTCTCTTAGGAAAATGATACTTGGACTTACCATTATATTATTACTTGATACGATCTGGTACACTTGCCACAGTGCTAACAGAAGGCCAACGCTCAGCGCTGGATCTTACGCTTAACGGTGTGCGCGACTCTAACTTTGCCCCTCAACATTGGCGCTTAAGCGTTTGACAGTGGCTCTTTTCACAAAGTTGGCGCTCAACGCTGAAACTGGTGCTAAGCGGTGGCTGCGATTATTCCTTTGCACCTTTTTTCATCCTTTCTTGAGTCCAACTCCTTCCTACTTCACTCTCCATCATTCAATTCTCGTCTAACCCTGTCAAAACAAGGAAAGCCAAGCATAATATCTTTAAAACCACCTTTGACTCTCTTTTAACCTAACTAAAGCAATTTGCATGATTTCAAGCTAATTTTTAAGTCATAAAGGGTGTGTTTTGTATCAAAATTAAGTATGAAAATAACAGTTTTTGACTCGTTATCAATAACCTCCCTGGTTGGGAGCATAACCTCCCTCTTCTGGCCAAAGTCTAGATTTACAAAGAATTCACTCAATAATCTCCCTTATACAAAACCCACTCCTTATTTATAAAGTTTCTCTTCCCTCCTAACTACCTTTCTCATTTAAACCCATTATAAACTATCACCCTATATTATATCAAAAAGTGATTACATATTAAAGTAATAAACATTGCTTAAAGAATCAAGGTGTTCCATTTAACATTTTGAAGTACTGATTCAAAGTAGAGAAAAAAACAACTAACAAAAAGTTGGCTTGAAATAATAAGAAACTCTTACATTTGCCCTTAAATGGTTGATACATTGCATTGAGTCTTGGTTGCGCAATTGCAACGGTGTTATTTAAGTTTCTGGATATGATTTGTTTGCAGGTTGCTATGAGAAGCGACTTGGAGATTGTCCCTATGCTATTAGGGTTTGCAAATTCGGGGTGAACGAAGGCTTTATGATGTTGGTTACGCAAAGGAGAAGACGCTATGGTGTGTGATGCGAAGACGAAACTTGGTGTTGCGATTTGCGTGGATCTGGAGCGCGATTTAAGGTTGTTGCATTGGGTATCGTGGTTGTCAGTGATGGCAACTTGTGTGGGGATGGAGTTGAAATGGAAGGTGGTGGTGCTAGAGAAGGAGGAAGAGAGTGGTGAAGGAAGGAAACTTTCAATTTCAAAAACGTGGCACACTGTTAGCCAACTCATCAAGATTAAACGACGTTGGTTTTGATGACTAAATATTATAATTTCCTTAAGGAAAAGGATCAAAGTGAAGCAAAGTTTGAAGGAGAAACTAAACAAAAAAACGCTTGATAGTTAAGAGATTAAAAACATATTTAATTCTAAATTTTATTATAAATATTATTCATTTATTTTATAGGTAATTTTGTATTTAAAAACATGTTAAATTTTAAAAAAATCGTGAAGTTGAAAAAAAAGGTTAAATTTTAAAAAACTTTGAAAGATAGAAATAGGAAAATAATTATTTTATTAAAAAATTTATTTAAAAGGTACAATTGAAAAACAAATATGAACCAGAAAAGGTGAATTCTCTTTTTGTGTATATATATATATATATATATATATATATATATATATATATATATATATATATATATATATATATATATATATTATGTATAGATTATGTATAACCTTTTTAATGTATATATTTTATTATTAATTATATACTCTTAATAATGTATTTTATTTTATTATTTTATTTTTAAATTTTGATTTGTTGTTTGAAATAAAAAATTACTTATAATAAAATATTAAAATTATTTATTTTATAATTGTGTTTTATGACAGTTTTTAAAATTTAATAAAAAAAGTTTTAGTAATTATGTTAAAAAATTAGTTTTCATTATCATGATAAAAATGTGATAGGGCATATCTTTGTATTAGTATTGATATTGATAATACAAATTCTTAAAGTAAATTTTTAAATTTGATCGAAAACCTCACCAACTATATCAATACGTGTCTGTTATTTTATTTTTTTCTTTGTTTTTTCTTTCTATCTCTAGAAGGCGAAGATAATAAACACAATGGGTGTTATAAATTATGAAGAAACGTATGAAACCGCTTCTTCTTTCTCTCTCCGCTCCGATTTAACTCACAACCCACCCGCATTCTTCAGTCTCACAATAACAAAAATTACAAATAGGGTTTTCATTTGGGGGACAAGAAATAGGGGGAAATATTCCGGAGGAGAATGTGTAGAGAACATGGTTGTTTATGATACTTCGTCGATTATGAAGGTTCCTCTTCTTGTCGATTCTCTGATGATTATCCCATAAGGTAATCATCCTTGAAGATCTCCATCTTACTCCTTTTCTGTTTCAAAATTTGTTTTTCGTTTTGGATTTGATGGTTTTGATTCAGTGTTTTTCTCCTCATTTTGGAGAGATTTTTGAGTTAAGTGTAATAGGGTTAAATTTACTTCCCCTATAGCGTTTTCCAAATCTCTTCCTCTCTTCTACAGATTGATGACATATCACTATGTCACTGTATGAGTTATATATAGATAGTTAATTAGTCGGCTCTGTTCCTGTTCTTGTTGTCGTTCAGGTCAATTTTTTTATTAATATATCGAGAAAACTAAATAATTATTATTATTATTATTATTATTATTATTATTATTTATCTCGAATAGGTTGGATTTGTTGATTTCTTTTCTCTTGTATTCAACTCAATTGATATATCTGGGGGCTCGATGAAGGTGAGATATAAGGGGATTGATAAGATGAAGGACTTTATAAGGTTTTTTTGAATTGTTTTTGGGATGGTCATATTGTAAGAATCGGCAATAAAACTCATCAACGAGATGAGCTAGCATGGGTCTTGCTTCTTTGTCAATGGAGAATCACCACCCCTCCACGCTCTTGTCAATGGATTCAAGTGCATCATCTCATGAGGAACTGGATTTGGAGATGAATCGCCAAATTATACTCTCTTGTCCGCCGGATATCAACCTGCCTCTCTCCGCCGAGCGTAGTCCACCTCCACAGCCGTGGAATTCTGAGCCTTGTGATATTCTTGATGTTGGTCTTGGCACCCAAGGGTATGAGACTGAGAGTTTTCTCAATCTGCCCAAAGCTGGGAGGAAGTGTGCGAAGCGTGTTGATAGCATATGGGGTGCTTGGTTTTTCTTCAGCTTTTACTTCAAACCTGCTTTAAATGAAAAATCTAAGGCCAAGATTGTTAGGGACAGCAATGGTGTTTCAGGGTTTGAGAAATCTGATCTGAAGCTTGATGTTTTCATGGTTCAACATGATATGGAAAACATGTACATGTGGGTTTTCAAGGAGAGGCCGGAGAATGCATTGGGTAAGATGCAGTTGAGAAGTTACATGAATGGGCATTCTCGCCAAGGGGAGTGCCCGTTTCCTTTTAGTGTTGACAAGGGTTTTGCTCGATCCCACCGGATGCAGCGAAAGCATTACCGAGGACTATCAAATCCTCAGTGTGTGCATGGCATTGAGGTTGTTTCCGCTCCCAATCTAATGACCTTGGATGAGGATGATCGAAAAAGGTGGATAGAACTCACCGGACGAGATTTGAATTTCACAATCCCACAAGAAGCAAGTGATTTCAGTTCATGGAGAAATCTTCCCAACACAGACTTTGAGCTCGAGAGACCACCTCCCCCAATCAAGAGTGGTCCTAATGCACACTCGAAGAAACTACTTAATGGATCTGGCCTGAATTTATCAACTCATCTCTCTAACCACAGTAATGGTGATGGGTTGGACCTCTCTCCTGTTGGCAGCAAAAAGAGGAAGGACTTTTTCCCTCATGGAAATGAAGAAGAATGTTACTTGGCTGTTAATACTCCATATGATCGTATTCTAGAAATGCATCCAAGTGAGCAACACTGGTTGAATGACTTCAGTGGGGTGATAAAGAGTGTTCATGGACCAGTTACAGCTGCAAAAACTATTTATGAGGATGAACAAGGTTACTTAATTATCATCAGTCTGCCTTTTGTAGATCTTCCAAATGTGAAAGTTTCATGGAGGAACACTTTGACTCACGGTATCATAAAGGTTTCGTGTATGAGCACTTCTCGAAAACCTTTCATCAAGAGACATGATAGAACATTCAAGCTTACAGATCCATCATCAGAGCACTGCCCACCTGGAGAATTTGTCCGAGAAATCCCTCTTTCAACCCGAATTCCGGAAGATGCCAACATAGAAGCATACTATGACGGGCAAGGATCAGTGCTTGAGATCCTGGTGCCAAAACATCGTGTGGGACCAGAAGAGCATGAAGTCCGAGTTTGCCTTCGCCCTAATCTGGGAGGAAATGATCTTAACTTGAGATAGGCGTTTAAAAAATTGTTAGGGCGCGCAGGTCATTGTTTTCTAGCTGTGTACCTTACAGTGTTATTTTCAATACAATTGTCTGTCTTGTATCTTTGTCTGTAGCAATTTTAGCTCACTGACTGGCCCGGCTCCTTTTTTTCCGGTTTTTGATTTTTAGCAGTATTGAACAGTTAGTTCTCATAATTTATAAGAAATTACCAATTCATACCCTCGGAATAAATTTCGACCTATTCTTAGATTTTCAGATATTATTCCGTTGTCTGAAATATTTTGGGTAGAATTGTATACAAGAGGAGAGGGTAGTTTTGCCTGGCAATGTGTATTTGTTCTCGGGAAGGCGCTCTATATTTGCAATATAGCAACACTTGTGATGAATCTGTAGAACAGATAAAACTGCTTCTATTTATATCCATCACTTTATATTTACCAAAGTAACGACGTTCGCAATGTTACACAATATTCGGTGGGATTGTTACGGAAAGGCTGCAACTATTGTCCGATATACCCACACCTTTTCTTTCAGAAATTTCAATTTGATGTACGTTTCCTTTCTAGAATAAGTTGGAATATTGGTACAAAGAGCTAAGTCCACACCCCAACTATTATATTAGTAGTCCTGAAGAACGTTACAACTGGAATAAAATTTCTGTTTTCTGAAACTTCCAAAATGATATGTTGACTAAATAGCAAGAGAAAAAGACGCAAAGGGGAAGGACTTGGGTGTTTGTGTGGTGAGTTTTTAGACCGCAAGAGATGGAGGGGGAAGTGTTTCCTTCATTTTTGTTGGTCAAGGATGTGATCTAATTGAAATGATTGATTAGTTTCTTCCTATCCTTTTCCTTATTCGAACTTTTACTCTCCTTTTTGTTGGTCAAGGATGTGATCATATTGAAAATCCTTTTTTGAAAAAAGAAAATTACAAAAGCCAAATCTTTTGCAGACTTTTTATTCCGGTTCTGAACTTGTAGAATGACACAATCACAAAAAGAAGTTAAAGGGTGCACAAAATATAAGAGAAGTTCCACATCAAACCTACAAAATGTTACGCATCATTTACATAAAATATAGAATGTCTAATAAGTCGTTGCCACTTAAAATGGGTTAGACATATAATTTAAGTGATAAGAAGGTATTAGGCACACAAATAAAGGGTGCAAAGGCATATTCGAAATACAAATTAGGTTATAGTAACATATTGAACACTTTATTCGCACCAGTGATGTATCATGTCTACGAACAAATTGAATTGCACACTAAAAACTATATTAAACTGAAAAGTAGTTCTTGTTAAAAATTGAACTAAACTAAAAACTAGGTGGTCAAACAAACTAAATTAAATTATTTTTTATTCTATCAAATTGTATTAAACTATATTAAATTGAACAAAATAAACTGAAGTGTTAATTGAACTAAACTAAAAAATAAATGGTCAAACAAATTAAATTGAATTATTTTTTATTCTATCAAACTGTATTGAACTATATTAAATTGAACAAAACTACGTAATAAATTGAACTGTTAATTAAACTAAATTTAATTCATAAAGTTTAAGTTTTCAATACTAATCAGATTAGATCAGATCATAAATCATAAGGTGTCATGAACTGGAATGCTGACACTGATTCAAGTTCTTGACTAGAAACTTGACACTAAGATGCGCATAACTAGAAATTCAGTGCATCAAGGTTGAAATCAAGAAATTCAATATTGATACAGTAGTGCAAGAATTTGATAAAGCATTGTAAGAAAATTAAAGAATTAATGCAAGAACGAAAGGTAACTCAATAATTGAGTAAAATCATGCATAATAGTAAAAACATTGCAAAGAACAGTAAAGAATTCAGGAAAAATATATTCAAATGAAGAAAAGATAGAAAACTAGTATTGATTTCAGAAGAAAGTAAAGTAGGTTATACTTCTTTCCTTGAGGTTCCTTAAAATTACTGCCATTATAGAGTTTTTACACATGGGAAAAAATGAACCCAACCAAATGCTTGTTCAGGAGACTAATTCAGGTTCAACCTTCTAAGTGTAAGTCAACTCCTCACATGGCCCAAATTGACTTGGGCTGCCCATTCAGCTTGCTCCAGCCACATCACCAGTCCAAAAAAGGTCAGCTCCAGTTCTTCACAAGTGTAGTCTTGATATGTGGTCTAGCCACTTCACGCTAAAAGCAAACTCTTCTATAAAAATGATTTCACGAATAACTCAAAATTTTGAGCTAATTGAAGTATTGTTAATAAATTGATTCACGAAATGGTTGATGGGTTATTCATTTCATTTATAACCTAAGCATAATATATCCCTCGAGTATACAACTAAAATTAACCATAAGATAGTATTGTCATTTCGTGGTTGTAGTGGATGCAATGGACAAAATCAGTGATTTAGCTTACATAACTCTTGGAACTACCTTATCAAGAGTCCTTGTCTCATAACGAACCAATATGAGGAAGTTGTGATTTTGTTATGCATGTAATCCATATAATACTAAGTTGTGAGACATAAATTTCTTCAAATGGGTTCCCAATAAGAAATGGATAATCTTATTTTACCCCAGTGTATGATCGACAACTGTAAAAATGTGCTAGTGTTTTATATATTGAATCCACATGTAGATGCAGGCATAATGCAGAAGAGTCATAATTGGACAGCGTGATCACAAAAAAAGTGTTACTTAAAATAGTAAATTTAAAAAATGCCAATAAAAAAATATCAACAACTTACAAAATCCCAAATGTAAAGGATAACTTTCAGATAACCCTGTGTCCAAAGACTAATTCAAATATGAATTTCCAAAAACAACAAACAATTCATGAAAACAAAAGAGAGCTTCTGATACCAACAGAAGGTTCCCAAACTTCCAGAATCCCAACCAATGTCAAAAACAAGATAGATTATCCCCAAACTACAAAAAACTGGTACACATGTAAATTGTTGTAACATTCAAAATTATTGTTCAGAGTATTAGGTTGCAGTGTGACTTAGCCTCTTTAAAACTCACAAATGATAGAAAAATATTGTAGCAGAGACAACACCTTTTCTTACTACATCAAGAGCCTAGTTTGTTTGTCATATTCGTAATATAAAATTCAAAAAATATAAGTTACTCCTAAAATCAAGTACAACAACAATTAATAAAAAGATATTAATTCTAGTAGGATTTAGAAGACCAACCCCAATATACACTTCTCACTTAACTAAATAAAACAACATTTTTAATGTACTAAATCATATTTAACGATAAAACATGTTTGGTAAAGACCGCCAATGACTTAGTTAATAGTTGTATTAGAAACAATAATGATAAGGACTTCTCTAGAAAAACTCTGCATAAATATGAATCCTATATTATATCTACTTTTACAACATCTTATGGTTTTATTACGTGGTAAGGTAAGTAATATTAGACCAATGAAAACATATAAAATAAAACCTAAAACTGAAAGTGCATGAACACACAGGATCACTTTCTTCCATACTTATTAATAAACATCTAGAGATCATAAATTTGAGAAAAATCAGCCCAATGCAAATAATGAGTCAACTCCGAAGAAAAAAAATAGTAAAAGTCGTAGCAAAATTCTGCTCTATAAAGAATCTTGTGGTGGCGATAGCGTATTTAAACATATGCAGAAGAAGCTCTAATAAAACACTTGAAGATGACTAGAAATAAGAATAGAAAGCTTGAAGACTTGTCGACCAACATAAGGTTAATCAGGGAGAGATGAGCGACAACAGAACGGAAGAGAACATCATACCTTCTACTACAACAGAATAATTATGATGATAGTGATTGAAAATGAATTCTAATGGAGAAAAAAAATAAACAAAGAAACTAAGACATATTAAGTTAACTATGTTCAGATTGTTGACAACAGAAACTCTATATTAATCTGGTTTTTTATGATGACAACACAATGTTTAATAACAGTACATATGTTGTTGTTTTACATGTTCTTGTTCTGAACTTGTTGTCATATATGTTGAACATGTTTTGATGTACTGTGTTGTATGTTCCTATGTTAATTGTGTGATATATCTGTGGAACATGCTTGTATGACAATGTGTAACAAAATGTCTTTGATAACAGTACATTCTGGAAGTGAAAAATCACAAGCACCTTTATGAACTTATAAGTGTGTGACAAAGTTCTAGTACAGTCGAATACACCTATAATGGATTTGACTATTCTAAAACCTTTGTACAGATTTTGAACATCAGTGCTTTGTGACGTTTTGGATTGAAAAGGATTTCAAAATGTTTTTTCATGTGTCAGTCGACTTTGTTATGTGTACATTCGACTGTATCTTTGATCTGTTTTGGAATTCTGTTATGCTTACACGCTCCAACGGCTATATTTTTAAAAGTTAGTTAAGCATTGATGACTTGGTCAATTGTAATAAATGTTTGTTGATTTTTGTTGACTGAGAGCCTATGTGTTGATTGTCTGTTATAATTGTTTTAATACATATTGGGGCAAATCGGCAAGTGTACCGAGTCGCACAAGTAATATAAAATGGTAAGACCAAGTATCGTATCTTAGAGGACTCTCGACGCTGAACAATTGTGTGAAAACAAGATTAATTATGACTTAAAGCAAAGAAAATAAAATAAAGCAAAATAAAATTGATCAGTGGCAAAAGAGCACAGAGATGAATGAAGTTTAATTGATATGAGATGAGTATGTTGTTGGGGTTAGGCTTCACCAAGTTCCCTCTCATGTATATAAGAATTCTTCTTTATTCATTATGTCCCTCACTAAAACACTTAAACCCGATGTCTCGGTAAATAAGCCTGTCCCTAATTACAAGTTCATACGATTCCTAGCATTCCTGGTAAAAAGATGTGAAGATCAGGAGGTTAAGACGACTAAGACCCATATCTCATGTCTCAGCAATATAACCCTTAGGAGTAATTTAACAAGGACCTGAATTAAAAGGAACTTGTCGGCACTCATGCAACTCACAGATAATGCTATTGTATAAGCAAGAATAAGAACAGATAAATTACTCTAACAATTAATGGAAAAGCATATGAAATTAAGAATCAATTCAAATACATGAGAGTTCACAAGGTTACATCATTCCCCAACAACAAATAGAAATTAGTTCCCCATAGACATGGGGGAACCTATGAATAATGGAAGAAAGAAAGAATGAAAAGACTAAGAATTGGCTAGGAGTGTATTGTTATGCTCTCTTCTGCCAGGGATGCAAGACCTAGAGCCCCAGGTTCCTTTAAATAATGCCAAACGCGTCCCAAAGTGCGGCCCGGTCCAAAAGAATCAACGTCGATTTTCGCTCCTGTCACCTGGGCTTCGGGTTTTCTCCCTCCTTGGTGCCTTTTTTACCCCTTTTGAGCTCCTTCTTCATGGCTTTTCACTTCTTCTTCCAGTATTGCTTCAATCTTTGTCAAAATAAGGGGAATTTGTTAGAAAACTGTTAAAATCAACCTCAACTCTCTTATTAACACAATTTACTGAAGGCTTGGCATCCTGTGAAGACTGTTGTGTTGATTGAAGGCTTGGCAACCTGTGAAGTCTGTTGTGTGAAGGCTTGGCATCCTATGAAGAGTGTTGGTTACACGTTGAGGATTGTTCGACGTGGGTTCAAATTGCAGAAGAGGGGATTCTTGCTGCAAGTCTGGTTTTGTTGTGCAGCTATATTTTGGTTTTAGGTTAGAGAGGAGATTTATATTTTTGCGTGAGGCTTCTATAAATTCCTTGTTGTAAAAACCGTAACCATTATAATGCATTTGCTTCCTGGGTTGGAAGGACACTGGATGTAGGCATTGTTGGCCGAACCAGTATAAAAACCAGTGTTTATTTTCTCTATCCCTGCACTCTTTAAATTCAGTCGACTATATTTGTTTAGCAGTGAACTGCGTTTTTCCGCTGCATTGAAATTTTCATTACTTGCATTTCAATAAAAGATCAAAAAGCTTTATACTTTTGTTTCAAGATTGTGAAAAGATTTTGTTTTTGAAACAACAACAATTCACCCCCCCTCCTGGTGTAAAGAAGCCTACCTATTTTCCTAACAATTGGCACCAGAGCTGGTTTTCATAAGATATTTGAAAAACTTAGTCGACTCTGTTTTCATTTTATTCGACTATAAAACCTGGGGACGGCTTCCTGTTTTGAAACTTTTGGTGAAGGTGCTTCAACAAATAGACCACCTCTGTTTGATGGTGAAAACTATCCTTTTTAGAAAATTTGCATGCAGATCTTTCTTGAATCGCAAGATAAGGGAATTTTGGATGCCACTTTGAATGGTCCATATGTGCCTACAAAAATTGTTAATAGAGAAATTGTTTTAAAACCTTTTACTGAGTGGATTACTGATGAAAATAGAAAAGTTCAGTATGATATTAAAGCTAGAAATATTATTGCCTTTGCATTGACAATTGATGAATTTTTCAGGATATCTCAATGCAAATCTGCAAAGGAAATGTGGGATGTCTTAGAGGTAACTCATGAAGTCACAGATGAAGTCAAGAAAGTCAAAAAGAACTCCTTGATACAAGAGTATGAATTGTTCAGAAAGAAGGCTGGAGAAAACATCTATGATGTGCAAAAACGATTCACTCACATTGTAAATCATCTCATGGCTCTTGGCAAAGTGTTTGATAAAGAGGAGATCAACATCAAGATTTTGAAAAGTCTGAATAGGAATTGGCAACCAAAAGTCACTGCAATCTCTGAATTCAAAGATCTTACAATAATGAATATGGCTACCTTGTTTGGCAAGTTACGAGAACACGAGTTGGAACTTGGTAGATTAAAGGATGAAGAGGATATTTATGAAAAGAATTCCATTGCTCTGAAAGCAAAGCAAGAACATCATAGAAGCAAACTTGGACAAAAAAGAACTGATGACCTTGATGGTAAGAAAGTTTAGTCGAATTATGCAAAATGATAGTCAATTGTCTAACCATGCAGGTCAAAGCAAAAAGAAGAGCTTCAGTGCAAATGTTGTCCAATGCTATGAATGTGGAAAAGAAGGTCACATCAAGCCTGATTGTCCTGACTTACAGCCGAAGCAAAAAGGAAAGAAAATATTCCCTCAATGCAATAATACGAGAAGAAAAGGAGCCTACATTGCTTGGCAGAACTCAGATTCTAAGAATTCAAGTGATGAAAATTTTGATCAAAAGGAGGAATCAAATTTGTGCTACATGACAGGTGTAACATGGGACGACTATGACAGTGATGCAGACCTATCAAGTGAACCAGTAGAAGTCAAATATGATCTACTGCAAGATGCATTCAAAGAGTTACATGCTGAAGTTATGCGACTGCAATACAAGGTAAATCGACTGAGCTCTAAAAGAAGAGATTTTGAAAATAGAATTAATAACCTTGTTGTAGAAAATGAAAGACTAGAAAAAGAATTGAATGAAGCTTTGTTATCTGCTAAAGATGCTTAAATTAAAATTGTTACAATAGAAAAAGAGTGTGAGAATTGTCCTACTCATATTGAAAAGATAAATTACTTGACTAGCACGCTAGCTAAGTTTACTCAAGGTAGAGACAATTTAGATGTTGTATTAATTTCATCTGGCAGAATTATTAATAAACAAGGAATTGGCTACAAAGCTCAATCTAACAGAAACAATGCTAGGAAATTCAGTGATTTGAATAAACCTGCTAGAACTGCATGTTTTTATTGAAATTGTATTGGTCATACTGTTAGAAATTGTTATTACAGAAATGTTGTTGTTCCTAAAGGTTTATGTGTTTGGATACCAAAGGAACATGTAACAAGGATTGACAATCAAGGACCCAAAGTAAAATGGGTACCATCAACCAAAACTTTGTTGTTTTGCAGGATACACAGCTGATGCAGAGTGATCTCAAGGATGAATCAATTTTGGAACATATCAAAAAGCTTGAGTATCTACAACTGGTAAATTTATATCTATCTATTGCATCATGCTCATATTGATTGGTTGTTGTTGTATGATTGTTTGTGATGTATTCTTAACTGTTTGGTTGATTGAAACTTCTTGAAAATGATTCTCTCGAGTCACAGTCGACTCCATCTTCTAATTCAATCGATTGAGTTATGTGATTGTATGTAAAACCCTGTTTTTGCATGTTAGAATTTAAACTTGGGTTTTAATGATAATCATTGGCGCGTTTTCTTTCTATAAATGGATATAATAGTCTGATGCACTCATATACACTGTGATAATCAAAACCCTCATTCTGATTCTGGTGAAACCTTACCCTCATTTTGCTCAAATGGTTGTCTCCTCATCAAGACATGGAAAATGTCCTATGTTTGCAAGAAGAGAGGCTGATCCTTTTGGATGGATCAATGATGATAAAACCAAAGAAAGATTTCTCATTATGCGGCCACTCAAGGAAGTAGTCAAACATCAAATGACTGAACTAGCTCTATTTGAACAAGAGAAATTTATGTTTCCTGATGATCTTAAATTTCAAGGTCTTAACAAATT
Organism: Vigna radiata var. radiata; assembly: GCF_000741045.1. NCBI lineage: Eukaryota > Viridiplantae > Streptophyta > Magnoliopsida > Fabales > Fabaceae > Vigna > Vigna radiata. The sequence continues at coordinate 22,633,988 of NC_028358.1, read as the reverse complement.
TATTCAAATGAAGGGTGATTGCTATAATGAACTTGTGGAAGTCTTCTACTACAATGTCAAAGAAGTTAATGGGAACATTTATTCGCGGGTAAAAGGTGTAGACATCATTATCAATGATGACATATGGTGGAAGTTCGCCAGGCTGAGAAATGAAGGAGAGCTATCTCACAAATTTGATTGTCCACGATACAGAAAGATACGGAAGACAAAAATGTTCAAAAGAAGCACACGTAACATCAAAAGAGCTTTCTTCACGGAGAAAAGAACAACACGCTGCATCACACTTTATTTATTTATTTATTTATTTTTAAAAGAAGCACACGTAACTATTTCTTAGCTCATTTATTTTGCTTTAAAGAAAATGATGGAAAATGGTGATTAGAAAGGGTGCAGCATGTTACGGCTTATGGGGAATTAAATTAGAAGCATTTTCATTTTGAAGGAATGCTGTCACAAGTTCACTCTTCTTTAGGAGGCACACAGACAATGTTAATTGGAGGGCGCGGCCTCGGGATGGACGTCCAAGAGTAGCAAATGGGGGATTAATTTTAGGTAGGTGTACGGTGCATATAGTTTTCTTTTAGGGCCATTATTCCTTTTCTTTAGAAGTAGTGTACGGTGAGTTATAGCTTTCTTTTAATTAAGTTGCATTTATTTTCTTATTTTACTTGGAAAAAGATTTTATCATGTGTTGTTACGGTTTTTTCTATTTCATTAGTACATTTCCATTTCTTTGATGAAGCATGATTCATGATAAGGCAAGGGAGGTCACGGTTGAATTATGGAATCAAATTGGAGAAGCACATTTTCATTCTTTTCTTTTAACATGTCATGGCTAAAGAGGATTTTATTTAGAAGTGTGTGCAATTTTAATTTCTTTTGGTAGATTTAATTAAGTGTTGGATGTTAATGGCTTTAATTGTGTTTGGATATTTATCTATTGCAGTGTTCAATTTACTTTTTACGTTCACTATGTTGTCTATTTTGTTTGGTTTCTTTACCTTCTTGCATTTCCATTTTCCTCACTTGGTTTAGAGATAGTTTGTGACAACCCATCACACATTCGACTAAGAATCTGACTGTATAACGGAAACCTATAAATAGACTGAACACAAGTTTGTTGAGAGACTTTTGATCAACTGACAAATTTCATTTGTGTTTCAGATATCTCTTAGCTCCAAGAATTCTCCAAGAAGACGGTGGTGATCTTTCTTGAACGAGATTCATTAAGGAGACATTGTGCGCTTACAATTGCTAATCATTACCTGCACAAGAAAGGTGCTTCTGTTTGATCATATTGAAGGCTTCACGTCCTTTGAAGACTGCTGAATGGTATTCAAGCTTGGCATCCTGTGAAGACTGCTGGAATTGTACTTGTTGTGATACAAAGGGATAGTGCACTTCGAGGATTGTTCAAAGTGGTGTTGCAGATTGCAGAAGAAGGGATTTGTTGACAAATTGGCAAGTGTACCAAATCGTACAAGTAATAGAAATGGTAAGACCAAGTATCGTTTTCCCAAGAGACTCGAATGGCTTTCTCTTTCGCGTGAATTAAAATAATAAGACTTGAAAATAAAAATTAATAAATTGGATTTGAGAGCAAAAATATTAACATGCAAAATAAAATTGATTCAATTGACAAAAGAAAACAATGGATGAATGGATGTTGTTGGAGGTTTACAATTTCATCTAATTCGCTCTCCCTTACCTACTACCCTCGAATATTAGTTTGATTGATTCAATTGTTATGCGACTTTCTTAGCCTCTCCTTAACCCGATCCCTCGGCGAAAAGGGCCTAATATTAACTACTAGCTTGCTATCCCTAG
>NC_028358.1:22611188-22631638 GCF_000741045.1 Vigna radiata var. radiata | reverse complement strand
GAGCCTAAGCATCCAAGAGATCCTCTCCAGAGAGCAAAATTAGGTCTGGCCGTTCTCCCCTGTCAAAAGAATGATTCTGAATTCGTAATAACGGTATTTATAGGTGAGGAGCGCATCAGAAAACAGGCCCAAGTCCAGCGTACCACCGCCCGGCGGTTTAAGTGTGCCGTTGGGCGATACGTCAACTCTTCAAAACTTCATTTTTCTGCTCTTTTCTTGAGTCAATGACCTGTATTTTTATCTCCATTCTTTACTTTTCTCAAATTAGCTACAAAACAATGCACAACAAGCATAAAATCGCTAAAAACAGCTTTTGACTCTCTTCAGACTCATTTATTGAGTTTTGCTTGATTCTAAGCTCATTCCGAGCAATAAAGGGTGTAATTTGGTCCAAATTGACATATGAAAATAATTTTTTTTCAACCTTCATCAGGATTCTTGCTGCAATTTTGGATTTGTTGTGCAACTATATTTTGGTTTTGGGTTAGAGAGGATATTTATATTTTTGATGTGAAGGTCTTCTATAAATTCCTTGTTGTAAAAATCGCAACCATTATAGTGCATTTGCTTCTGGGTGGAAGGACACTGGATGTAGGCATTGTTGGCCGAACTAGTATAAAAACCTGTGTTTTATTTTCTCTATCCCTTAGCTTTTACATTTCCAGTCGAATCTATTTCTAACGCAGTCTACTTCATTTTTTCCGCTGCATACATTTTTTGATTACTTGCATTTCAAGAAAGTTTAAAAAGATTTATACTTTGTTTTCAAGATTGCGAAAAGACATATTTTTGAAACATCACCAATTCACCCCTCCCCCCTCTCTTGGTGTATAAAGAAGCCTACCTGTTTTCCAACAATTGGCACCAGAGCTGGTTTTCGTAAGATATTTGAAAAACTAGTCGACTCTGTTTTTCTCTGATTCGACTATACAAACCTAGGGATGGCTTCCAGTTTTCAAACTTTTGGTGAAGGTGCTTCAACAAAAAGACCACCTCTGTTTGCTGGTGAAAATTATCCATTTTGGAAAATTAGAATGCAAATCTTTCTTGAATCGCAAGATAAAGGAATTTTGGATGCCACATTAAATGGGCCTTTTGTGCCTACAAAAATTGTTGATGATAAAACTGTTTTCAAACCTTTTACTAAGTGGACTGCTGATGAAAATAGAAAGGCTCAATATGATGTTAAAGCTAGAAATATTATTGCCTTTGCACTAACTGTTGATGAATTTTTCAGGATATCTCAATGCAAGACTACAAAGGAAATGGGGAATGTCTTAGAGGTAACTCATGAAGGCACAAATGATGTAAAGAGAGCAAGAAATAATTCTTTGATATAGGAGTATGAATTGTTCAGAATGAAAGCTGGTGAAAACATATATGATGTGCAGAAATGATTCACTCACATAGTAAATCATCTCAAGGCTCTCGGAAAGATATTAGACAAAGAAGAGATCTATATCAAGATATTGAAAAGTTTGAACAGAAATTGGCAACCAAAAGTCACAACAATCTCTGAATCCAAAGATCTTCTTAGGAAACAGGTAGGTTTCGTTTTACACCAAGAGGCGGGGTGAATTGGTGTTAGTTCATATTCAAAATTTTTTCGCAATCTTGGTATGAAAATTCAAAGCTTTTGATCTTTCCTTGAAATGCAAGTAATGAAAATTCAGTGCAGCGGAAAAACGCAGTTGACTACTAAACAAATATAGTTGACTGGAAATAAAGAGTGCAGGGATAGCGAAAATCAAACACTGGTTTTTATACTGGTTCGGCCAACAATGCCTACATCTAGTGTCCTTCCAACTTAGGAACCAAATGCACTATAATGGTTGCGGTTTTTACAACAAGGAATTTATAGAAGCACCACGCAAAAATATAAATCTCCTTTCTAACCCAAAACCAAATATAGTTGCACACACAAAATCAGAATTGCAGCAAGAATCCCCTCTTCTGCAATTTGCACCCACGTCGAACAATCTTCAACGTCTCACCAGCACTCTTCATAGGATGCCAAGCCTATCACAGTAGACTTCACAAGTTGCCAAGCCTTCAATCAAATGTAGCAGTCTTCACAGGATGCCAAGCCTTCAAGATCAAACAGAAGCACCTTCTTTGTACAGATATTGATCAAACATTATGAGCAATTGACTCCTTCCTTTGAATCTCTCTCAAGCAAGATCACCACCGTCTTTTTGGAGAATTCTTGAAGCTACAAAGAATTCAATCTGAAACAGGAAAATGAAAATGTCATATCACAAAAGTCACAAAACAATTCGCGTTCTGTCTATTTATAGTTTTCTGTTACATCATATTGCTACTCAGTCGAATAGCCTACTAATATAATCGACTGTATTAAAACAGTTATAACAGACAGTCAACACAAAGGCTCTTCAGTCAACAAAATCAATGCACATTTATTACAGTTGACCAGGTCATACAGTCTTAACTAACTTTTGAAAAATATAGTCGTTGGAGCGTGTAGGCTTAACAGAATTTCAAACAGAACAGAAACACAGTCGAATATGTGATCCACAATGTCGACTGACACATGAAAAAAACACTTTCAAATTCTTTTCAACTCAAAATCTCACATAGCACTGGTTCACAAAATTTGTACAAAGATTTTAGCATAGTCGAATCCATTATAAGTGTATTCGACTGGACTAGAACTTTGTCACAACAAATATAAGTTCATAAGGTGCTTGTGATCTTTTCTTTCTGAAATATGCAGTAATCAAAAACATTTTATTTCATATTTCAATACAAACATGTTCCACAAAATAACACTCAATCAATCATAGGAACATACAATGTAAATCAACAAAACATGTTCAACAGATATGACAAACATTTCAGAAAAAGAACATGTAATACTGGAACATGTGTACTATTATTAAGCATCGTGTTGTCATCATCAAAAACTAGTTTGATATAGAGTCTGTGTTGTCAACAATCTCAACAATCTCCCCCTTTTTTGATGATGCACAACCATGATTAATAACTCAGCCATGTTTATACAGTTCCACAAATGACAGAGTAAAAACATATATCAGAAACAATTAACACAGCTCAGTTACTCTACATATACAGCAAAAATATCAAGCAGATAAAGTATGATGCAACAATTCTCCCCATACAGACTTGCTCTCATACACTCATGTATATTTCTCCCCCTTTGTGCATCAACAAAAAAGGAATGCTCAGATATTTATGCAGTTTTAAAAAACACAACAGAGGTGCATCATGAAGATATGCAATTTATGAAATACAATGATGCTCTCAAAATCACAAGTTCATCACAATAACAGTGTAAACTCCCCCTGAAATATAGATGTGTGATGAAACAATGTGTAAAATAGTGATACTCCCCCTGTCACTATGCATGAGTTTCAAAAACAATTTGAATGCACAATGCAGAATATCACAGATTAAGCAACAGTTTAAGCACAGATTTGTATCGTAGTCAAACTATCAATCACATATATATGCAATGATACAAATATCAACAATCTCACAATATTATCTCGATTCAGATATAGAAACATGTAAAGAGCAGAGATAATATCAGAATAATAATGATTTAAGCAATCAGTAAGGATAGAATCAAATTCGAGAATTGGAATTGTTAACCCATTCAAACGCAGTTGAATGCATTAAATCATCAGTCGAATGCATTGCTTTTGCAAATGTTGAATTCCAATTGTAGATCTTCAAAGCAATGTCCTTCCTGCAAAACCTTTCAACAAAATTTTCCAGATCAAGCATAGTGGTTAAGCATGAATTAAATCATTTCAAAAACAGAAGTCAATAAGTAAATATGCATGACAGTTCAAGCATAGTTGACTTCAATCAGAGCAAAGTCGAATCAATCAAACAATTCATCATATTTAATTCAAACAGTTTAAGTAAATGAATTGATTCAAACTACTAATTCCATTTCCTTGATTTAAAAGATATTACAGTGGTGGTGTGGGAACAAGGAAATCAAAACAGAAAATAGAAAATAACAAAAGATGGCGTTATGTGCCATTCTACAAAGTGAAAGATCTAGTCTAGGCCCCAACACACTATAGGACTAATTTTTTTTTCTCCTTTTATTAATGAAGGTCTTGAGAATTATGTCACTTCCATTGTCCTCTGATCTTGTCTCTTCACTATCATCATTCCTTCTTTGAGATGATTTTCCAGAGGAGCTAACATCTTCAGAATTTTCATGTTCTCGGCTGTTGTTTTCCTGTTCATCAAGCTTTCTTTTGATATCAACTAGTTCTTGCAAAACAAGTCTTTCAAACTCACTTCTTCCTCTGTACTGATTTGTTTGAGAGCATGATGGTTTGTTATTGTTGTTGGAGATTTCATCTTTGTATTTCCAGTCTTCTGATGTTTTCTCCATATGCATTAAATCAAGAACAGTTTTGTCTACAAGACTTGAATTTTGATATTGTTCGCTTGACTCACCAATGCACTCCACACCACAGTAAATCAGTATCTTTGAAATGAAGACACAATAAGGTAACTTTCCTGGTCCTGATTTTGTTACCTTTAGCATGTTATCAGAAATGGCAGCTGGCCAATCCACCTGAATTTTCTTCTTCAAGGCCTTCAACACCATTAGGTCTTCGGTGGTTGCTTGTGCATAGTTTCCTCCTCTAGTCATGAAAATATATGTTATGGTATAAATGGCCATTCTCTCATCTTTCTTCATGCCACCTGTTTTGTAGTTTGAATTCACCTGAGGATCATCTGCATTTCTCAGGCACTGTTGATATTCATTCAACTTGTTAAATCCTTCTATTCCAAGATGGCATTTGTCGCCACCAATTTTTAATCGTCCAACTGTTTTCCAGACATCATTGGTTAGTTTGATGTTTATTCCTTTGACTCGAGAACAGAGGATGTTATCAACAATCTTTAGATTGCAGTAGAAGACCTTCACCAAGTCTGGATACCATGGACTTTCCATCTTTACAAATTGCTTCAAACCCTGATTCTTAATCCAACTTTGAAATTGAAATCCTTCATTTCTAAAGAACGTTAGCTTAAGAAATTTGTGCTTTACCAAGGTTCTTCTTTTCCAGCAGTCAAGAAACATAGACTGAGCTTCATCATCACTTATCCATCCTTTCAAGTCATACATTCTTCTAAAGCTTCTAGAGGCAATGGACTTGACCCTTCTTCTTTGTGTAGAGTTGGAAGCCATTTTGGTTTGAAGATGATTGATGACCCACTTAGAAGAAATGATAATAGTGGATGATTTGATCGACAAGAGTGAATGCAGTGGCTCCTGATTGTCAAGATTTCAGCAAGTTTATATTTAATAACAAATTGGAGGGAACCCCTAATTTTCACTTTCGCACCAAAATGAAATTCCAAATTTCAAATTAACCAGAAAATTTCATTACCTAGTCGAATATATTAATATACCAGTCAACTGTGACTTCTTAAAAAAATATTTTTAATCAAATTCAACAATTCAAACAATTAATCACACAACACAAACAATCATACAACAACAGTTAATCAGTATATGCATGATGCAGCAGATTGATACAGATTTACCAATTGTAGACACTCAAGGTGTATGATATGTTCCATAGTAAATTCATCCTTGAGAACAATTCTGCATCAGCTGCATATCCTGCAAAATAATTAAGTTTTGGTTGCTGGTACCCATTTGACTTTAGGTCTTTGATTGTTAGTTCTTGTTACATGTTCCTTTGGTATCCATACACATAATCCTTGAGGAATAGCAACATTTCGAAAATAACAATTTCTGGAAGACCCAGATAAAATAAAAAATAACTTTTATTTTTATTTTTAATATTTTATAATAAATATTTATTTATGATATTTTATTGAATAATAATAGTCTTTAATAATTGTTTTGATTTTAAAATTTCGAAAATGTTTGTTTATATAGTAACGTTTGTATTATAGTTTCAATAGATCTGAATGGGTTTAGTGGTAATAGTTGTTATATCATGTGTGTGCTTGACTTATAGGTGTTGTGTTCAAATCCTGCTTAGCTTGCATTACATTCATTTATTTATTTTTTTTATTTTGCATGAATATGTTGGATGATGGTGGGGTTGTTGGGACTCACCATAGTTTAAGGATGAATGCGGTTGTTGTAGAGAAGATATATTCTCTTTCATATTTTTGTTTTCACAAATAGAAAATATTAACAGAAAGATTTTAGATATTGAAAGAATGTTAGACTGGGTAAAGGAAATATTAGGAGATAGAATCTTAACAGAATTATTTTAGGAGAGGAAAAGGAACATAAGTTATTTGATATCTCTTATTCCACGAGATAGAGCGTTGATTAGTTAGTTTTTATTTTCTTTTTTCTCCATGTACAGAAGGGGTAAAAGATAGAATGATAACATAAAGGATTTGGTGATATTTAAAGGATATTTGAGAAGGTTTAGGTCATATCTAGGGTATTTATATTTTATTTAGGATTGAAACTTATAATATTTACAACCCAGTCGTGAGAATATTAGAAAGAGAACCCTAACACACTATTTCTTAGCAAAACGTTTTGGAAAAGACCAGTTCAGTGAGTATACAGAAGGTTTAGGAAGCCTAATCGTGAAGAATTAAAAGCGTGAGCAAAGCTTCTGGAATCCAGGTAAGGGGAGTAATTAGATTATCTAACATGCATAGGGTTGAATGTTTACTGTTTTGTTTGAGTTTACATGGAGGGGACTCGGTTAGTTGATCTCTTTGAGGATTACTTTCATGCATTATGGTTGTGATGAGTANAAGCTTTTGTATATGATGGGATGGGGTGGACTGTGAGTACCGTGAGCGTATGGCTTCTCTGTTTTGTTAGCCTAGGTTATACCTNGTTTTGTGTTGGAAATTGGTGGAGTGTTAACTGTTGGTGACACAGTTCTGCAAAAGTTGATTTTAGAGTGCATAAACGGTAGTCTTAGGGATAAAATGATAGCAGCAGATGTTGGTTTCTGTTATATGTATTTATTTTCTTGAAAACTTTTGTAATGCGTCTTGGACTGGTAAAACATGAATGCTAAATATATAAGGGTGTGGTTGTGTTCTTTTATTTTTGCAATGTTTCGTGTAGGGAACGTTAAGTGGGGAGTGTGTTTAGTTTCTGAAAGAATAGGAAGGCACGAAAATAAAGAAAGAGAGGTTTAGGTCTTGAGAAATAGAGATTCAGTATATGGAGATTTAACTGGTTAGACTTTGGCTTTTGTAGAAAGAAAGAAAAGTAAATTTAAAATAAAAAGGAGAGTTGCTGGGAGCTACGTAACGTGTATATATATGTATATTATATTTAGTATATTATATTAATTGTTACATATATTATATATAGTAATATATAAGGTGTTGCATGTATATATATATATATATATAATATTATATTTAATAGATTATATTAGGTTTCTATGATAGAAGAAGGAAAAGAAAGAAGTTTGAGATAGTAGAAATGTGGGTGATACTAGTAGGAACAGGATAGTGAACGTTGATGAAAAGAAAAGAGTATGGAAAATAAATTATAAAAGTTGAATATTGTTATATGTTGTGGTAATATTTTATTGTGGTGATTTATTTCATATGTTTATGTGATGATTTATTTGATATTCTAGATTTTTTTTTAGATGTTGTAGTGTTGCATATGAAGTTGTATTTGGTGTGCTAAAATCTTATGTTTGATGAGTTGATGTTTATCATTGAGATTATGAGTGAAAAGTATTGAGATTGTGTTTAAATCGATGATTGGTTCTTTAAATACATATTAGTGAGGATGTGTATTGGTTTGTGATCGGTGAGTTAATATATAGTATTGAGACTATGCATGAAAGGTGACGAGTACGACGTGTTGAACATTATGATGTATATGATTGGTGAGATAAACTTTATGATTGTTGAGCAATGCATGTTATTGAGAATGTGTACTGAGTTGTGATGTGGACATGACACTATGTTATTTCCTTGTACTGTCGTCGGTCATGTTGAGTTTTTCGTACTGCGCTATGATCAGAAAGTGATGTGTTGGACTCTTGTTTACGAGATAGTGATTTGAGTGTCACTTCCCTCTGCGCGGGGAGGTGGATGTCTCGCCCAAATGACTTCGGCTCGTGCTTAGTATAGTGCACTGGTGCGCGTAGTGCCAATGTTTTTACTTTTTAGTCCTTGAGAAGTCGGGGAAATAGGTCGAAAGTTGCGATGGAAGATGACTCGAATTGCCCTGTTGAGGAACAGGTACCTGTTAGTGATAACAGGTCATGACGACACAGTATAAGAAAACGACATTGGTTCATGAATGAATTAAATGTGATGATAATATTGTGATAAATAAGTTTATATGATTATATTATTCTTGTGATTAAAAATGAATATGTTTTGTTGTATGTTAAGATATTTCTAGTTGCTCACCCTGAAAGTTGTGGTTGCGGTTTCCACCTACGATGATCGTACTTGTACGGGAGTAGATGGCATTGCAGATAAAACTGGATTGAAGTAGTTGACGTGAGAGTTGGGATATCTGAGTTCGGGGATTTATTATTTATTTTTAAAAGTTTTCTGATTTGATACTTTTATGTAAAAGTGATATTCTAAGATTTTCAAACAATGTTTATAGTCATGATTTCATTTCGCCTTTAAATTGAATGTATTATAGAAAGGTTTTAAAAAAAAATTACACCGTGACATTCCGAAAAACCGGGGTGTTACAATTTCTAACAGTATGACCAACACAATTGCAATAAAAACATGCATTTCTAACAAGTTTTCTTAACTCATTAAGTTTCCTAGCATTGGTTCTGTTAGAGTAAGCTTTGTATCCAATACCTTGTCTATTTTTAATTCTACTAGATGAATTTAATACAACATCTAAATTGTCACTAGCTTGAGTAAACTTAGCTAGCTTGCTAGTCAAGTAATTTATCTTCTCAATGTGTGTAGGACAATTCTCACAAGCTTTTTCAACAGTAACAATTTTAATCTCAATATTTCTAGCAGATAACAAAGCTTCATTCAATTCTTTTTCTAATTTTTCATTTTCTGCAACAAGGTCTTTAATTCAATTTTCAAAGTCTCTTCTTTCAGAGCACAGTCGATTTACCTTGTAGTGCAATCGCATGGCTTCAGCATGTAACTCTTTGAATGCATCTTGAAGCATATCATATTTGACTTCTACTGGTTCATTTGATATGTCTGCATCACTGTCATAGTCATCCCATGTTACACCTGTCATATAGCACAAATTCGATTCCTCTTCTTGATCAGAATCGTCATCACTTGATTTCTCAGAATCTGAGTTTTCCCAAGCAATGTAGGCTCCTTTACTTCTCGTATTTCTGCCTTGAGGAAATATTTTCTTTCCTTTCTATTTTGGCTGTAATTCAGGACAGTCAGGCTTGATGTGACCTTCCTTTCCACATTCATAGCACTGGACAACATTTGTGTTGAAGCTCTTCTTTTTGCTTTGACTTGCATGGTTAGACAGTTGACTATCATTTTGCATAAGTCGACTAAACTTTCTTACCATAAGGGTCATCAATTCTTTGTCGTCCATATCTATTTCTGTGATGTTCTTGCTTGCAGCCTTCAGAGCTATGGACTTCTTTTCTTCAATCTCCTCTTCATCCTTTAGTCTACCAAGTTCTAACTCGTGTTCCGTAGCTTACCAAACAAGGTAGCCATATTCATAGTTGTAAGATCTCTTCTTTGTCAAAGACTTTGCCAAGAGCCATCAGGTGATTTACAATGTGAGTGAATCGTTTCTGAACATCATAAATGCTTTCACCAGCTTTCATTCTAAACAATTCATACTCTTGTATCAACGAATTCTTCCTGGCTCTCTTCACTTTATTCGTGCCTTCATGTGTTACCTCTAGAACATCCCACATTTCCTTTGCAGACTTGCATTGGGATATCCTGAAAAATTCATCACGAGTTAGTGCAGAGGCAATAATATTTCTAGCTTTAACATCATACTGAGCCTTTCTATTTTCATCAGAAGTCCACTTAGTAAAAGGTTTCAAAACAGTTTCACTATTAACAATTTTTGTAGGCACATATGGACCATTTAAAGTGGCATCCAAAATTCCTTTATCTTGCGATTCAAGAAAGATCTACATGCGAATTTTCCAAAAAAGGTAATTTTCACCAGCAAACAGAGGTGGTCTGTTTGTTGAAGCACCTTCACCAAAAGTTTGAAAATTTGAAGTCATCCCCTGGTTTTACAGTTGAATAGAATAAAAATAGAGTCGACTGAATTTTCAAATATCTTATGAAAACCAACTCTGGTGCCAATTGTTAGGAAACAGGTAGGCTTCATTTTACACCAAGAGGGGAGTGAAAAACGTAGTTGACTGCTAAACAAATATAGTCGCCTGGAAATAAAGAGTGCAGGGATAGAGAAAATCAAACACTGGTTGTTATATTGTACATCTAGTGTCCTTCCAACTCAGGAAGCAAATGCACTATAATGGTTGCGGTTTTACAACAAGGAATTTATAGAAGCACCACGCAAAAATATAAATCTCCTCTCTTACCCAAAACCAAACATAGTTGCACACACAAAACCAGAATTGCAGCAAGAATCCCCTCTTCTGCAATCTGCACCCACGTCGAACCATCCTCAACGTGTCACCAGCATTCTTCACAAGATGTCAAGCCTATCACAGCAGACTTCACAGGTTGCCAAGCCTTCAATCAAACGTAGCAGTCTTCACAGGATGCCAAGCCTTCAAGATCAAACAGAAGCACCTTCTTTGTGCAGATGTTGATCAAACAGTATGCGCAATTTGCTCCTCAATCTGAATCTCTCTCAAGAAAGATCACCACCGTCTTCTTGGAGAATTCTTGGAGCTACAAAGAATTCAATCTGAAACAGGAAAATGAAAATGTCAGATCACAAAAGTCGCAGAACAATTCGTGTTCTATCTATTTATAGTTTTCTGTTACATCAGATTGCTTCTCAATCAATGCACATTTATTACAGTTGACCAAGTCATACAGTCTTAACTAAATTTTGAAAAATATAGCCGTTGGAGCGCGTAGGCTTAACAGAATTTCAAACAGAACAGAAACACACTCGAATATGTGATCCACAATGTCGACTGACACATGAAAAAACACTTTGAAATTCTTTTGAACTCAAAATCTCACATAGCACTGGTTCACAAAATCTTTACAAGGATTTTAGCATAGTCGAATCCATTATGAGTGTATTCGACTGGACTAGAACTTTGTCACAACAAATATAAGTTCATAAGGTGTTTGTGCTCTTTTCTTTCTGAAATGTGCAGTAATCAAAAAAATTTTATTTCACATTTCATTACAAGCAAGTTCTGCAAATATAACACTCAATCAATCATAGGAACATACAATGTAAATCAACAAAACATGTTCAGCAGATATGACAAACATTTCAGAACAAGAACATGTAATACTGGAACATGTGTACTATTATTAAGCATTGTGTTGTCATCATCAAAAACTAGTTTGATATAGAGTCTGTGATGTCAACAATCTCAAAAAATCTCACATAGTAAATCATCTCATGGCTCTCAGGAAGGTATTTGAAAAAGAAGATATCAATATCAAGATATTGAAAAGTCTGAACAGAAATTGGGAACCAAAAGTCACAGCAATCTCTGAATCCAAAGATCTCATAACGATGAACATGGCTACCTTGTTCGGCAAGTTACGTGAACATGAATTGAAACTTGGTAGACTAAAGGATGAAGAGGAGATTGAAGAAAAGAAGTCCATTGCTTTGAAGGCTACAAGCAAGAACAACTTAGAAACAGACATGAACGAGAAAAAATTTATTACCTTGATGGTAAGGAAATTTATTCGATTGTTAAATAATGATAATCAACTGACTAACCTTGTGATAACGATTGAAAAATCGTTATTTTTATACTTAATTTTAATATCAAATGCACCCTTGTTGACTTAGAAACTTGCTTTGACTCATGATTTTTCTTTAGTTTTGTGAATAAAAGAGTTGAGGACATGCTTTATGATTTTATCATTACATTCCCTTTATTTTGTAGGTTTTTGGAATGAATTGAAAGAAAGGTTAAAGTATCAAATGGTTGGAGTGCAGAAAAGTCAAACAAAAAACCAGAAAAGTCAACCAATCAACCAGAAAAGTCAATCAGTCAACCTGAGTGCTGAAAAGTTGACCAGAGTTGACCAGAGTTGACCAGAGTGCTGAAAAGTCAACCAAAATCTAGAAAAAGTCAACCAAAACATGATTTGATATGTTTTGTGCGATTTTTACGATCTGTTTGGGCTTGGACCTGTTTTCTGTTATTTTTATCTCCTATTTAAAGGCCAGAACATCTTAGGGTTTGTATCTTTTGATGGCTTAGCCATAGAAACACACTCTTCACCCCTTTAGGGGTAGATTTGGAGATGGTGACAGCTCTCCTTTTCTCCTTTTTAGGGTTTCTATCTTCATTCTTCCATTCCATTCACCTAGTTTCTCCATGACGATGGGGAACTAAACTTTATATGTTATTGGGGAAGATGTAACCTCTAAACTCTCTTGTATTTGAATTAATTCTTTTTATTGATATATGCTTTACTTCATTAATTGTTAGAGTTTTCCTTTTTGGTCTATGCATGCTTTGTTTAACTCATTCATTTGCATGATCATTGATTTTGTCAATATGGGAACATACGGGGAAATCTAGAACTGGGGAAATTCTTCCAAAGGTAGTATTGCGTAGACATAGGAATACGTGGGAATATGAGAATTGGTTGCATATACACTCCTGTGCTTCAGAATTACCTGTGACAGAGGTATTAAGTGTTTTAAAGAGTGGCATTAACATTAATGAAGAAGAGGAATTCTTATATGCATGAGAGTGATTAGGTGAAATCTAACCTCAACAATATATTCATCTTATATTCTAACCTTTATCCATCCATTCACTTTTATGTTTAACCTCAATTGATCAAATTGCATTCATGTTTATTTTTTTGCACCTTATATTTAAAAACCTCAAAATATTGTTTTTATAGTCTTGATTGGTTAAGCAAAAGCACATCAGTTTAGTGTCGTGAGTCCCTTGGGAAACGATCTTGGACTTACTGTCTATTATCACTTGCCAAGGTGTTAACACCTTGCAGGTCAAGGCAAAAAGAAAAGCTTCAGTACAAATGTTGTCCAGTTCTATATATGTGGAAAAGAAGGTCACATCAAGCCTGATTGTCCTGATCTGAAGCCGAAGTAGAAAGGAAAGAAGAGATTTCCTCAAGGCAGAAATATGAAAAGAAAAGGAGCATACATTGCTTGGGAGAACTCGGATTCTGAAAGCTAAAGTGATGAAGATGTTGATCAAGAAG
Source organism: Vigna radiata var. radiata (assembly GCF_000741045.1). NCBI lineage: Eukaryota > Viridiplantae > Streptophyta > Magnoliopsida > Fabales > Fabaceae > Vigna > Vigna radiata. The sequence goes on along the minus strand of NC_028358.1, from coordinate 22,618,297 downwards.
AGGAATCCAACATCTGCAACATGGTTGGAACATTAAGTGATGACAGTGACAGTGATGAAGAATTTGAGAAGCTGCTAATAGAAGAGAAGTATCAGCAACTGATTGAAACATTCAGAGAATTGCATGTTGAAGCAATGCGACTGGAATACAAGGTTAATCGACTAAACTCTGAAAGAAGATATTATGAGTATAGAATTAATAACTTTTTGCTGATAATGAGAAATTAGAAAAAGAATTGAAAGAAGCTTTGTTATCTGCTAAGAAGATTGAAGTTAAAACTGTTACTGTAGAAAAAGCTTGTGAAAATTGTCCTGTTCATATTGAAAAGATAAGTTACTTGACTAGCACGCTAGCTAAGTTTACTCAAGGAAGAGACAATTTAAACGTTGTTTTAAAATCATCTAGCAAAGCAATTTATAGACAAGGAATTAGTTACAAAGCTCAATCTAACGGAACCAATGCTAGGAAATTTACTGATTTAAGTAAACCTGCTAGAAATGCATGTTTCTATTATAATTGTGTTGGTCATACTGTTAGAAATTGTTATTACAGAAATGTTGATGCTCCTAAAGGATTATACGTTTGGATACCAAAGGAACAAGTAACAAGTACTGACAATCATGGACCCAAAGTTAAATGGGTACCAACAACCAAACTTAAATTGTTTTGCAGGTTATATTGCAGATGTAGTTGATCTCAAGGATGAATCAATTATGGAATACATCAGAAACCTTGAGTATCTACAACTGGTAACATTGTATTAATCTACTGCATTATGCCTGATTTGAGTGGTTGTGATAATGTGATTGATTGAACATTGTGTTTGAATTGATTGTCTAATTGATTGATTGTTTTAATTTGAAACTCTTTTTTTAATGTGTCATAGTCGACTACTTTAATAATTCAATTTACTAGTAGTTGTACACTCTGTCAACTAAAATCATTAGGTATTCGACTGACTGTAAGTTTGCTGAATGTGTCTGAAATTTAAAATTTCATTTTGGTGCGAAAATCAAACAAAATGTTTTCCCTCCAAATTGCTCATCTGCGCTAAATATATTGAAACCTTGATAATCATGGGTCACTACATTCATTCTAACTGATCTGATACTCCACTATCTTCATTCCTTCTAAGAGAATCTTCAAATTCAATGGCCTCAAGCTCCACTCCAAGAAGGAGGATTAAAACTATCACTTCAAGGAATGCTAGAAGAGTATCTGATTTAAACGGTTGGATAAGCGATGACGATGCATAGTCCAAATATCTAGATTGCTGGAAAAGAACTCTAGTGACACATAAATTCCTAAAGTTAAATTTTTTACATGTGTCAGTCGACATTGTATATTGCATATTCGACTGTGTTATTGATCAGTTTGGAATTTTGTTATGCTTACACGCTCCAACAGCTATATTTTTCAAAAGGTAGTTAAGCATTGATGACTTGGTCAACTGTAATAAATGTGTGTTGTTTTTTGTTGACTGAGAGCCTATGTGTTGACTGTCAGTTATAACTGTTTTAATACAGTCGACTGAGTTAGTAGGCTATTTGACTGAGAAGTAATTTGTTTTAACAGAAAACTATAAATAGACAGAACATGAGTTGTACTGTGACTTTTGTGAAACTGACATTTTCATTTCTTGTTTCAGATTGAATTCTCTGTTTTAACAGCTCCAAGAATTCTCCAAGAATACGGTGGTGATCTTTCTTGAGAGAGATTCAAAGGGAGAAGTCAATTGTGCTGACTGCTTGATCATAATCTGCACGAAGAAGGTGCTTCTTGATTGATCTTTGAAGGCTTGGCATCCTATGAAGACTGTTGTGTTGATTGAAGGCTTGGCAACCTCTGAAGTCTGCTGTGATAGGCTTGGCATCCTGTGAAGAGTGTTGGTAACACGTTGAGGATTGTTCGACGTGGGTTCGGATTGCAAAAGAGGGGATTATTGTTCCAATTCTGGTTTTGTTGTGCAGCTACATTTTGGTTTTGGGTTAGAGAGGAGATTTATATTTTTGCGAGGTGCTTCTATAAATTCCTTGTTGTAAAAACCGTAAACATAATAGTGCATTTGCTTCCTGGGTTAGAAGGACACTGGATGTAGGCATTGTTGGCCGAACCAGTATAAAAACCAGTGTTTGATTTTCTCTATCCCAGCACTCTTTATTTCCAGACGACTTTATTTGTTTAGCAGTCAACTGCATTTTTCCGCTGCATTAAAATTTTCATTACTTGCATTTCAAGAAAGATCAAAAAGCTTGGCCTTTTTGTATAAAGATTGCGAAAAGATTTTGTTTTTGAGCAAACACCAATTCACCCTCCCCCCCCCCTTCCTCTTGGTGTAAAACGAAGCCTACCTGTTTCTCAACATCTGCTATTCACGAGACCAAGCAAGGGAACTGAATTATCGCTTTTTAGAACTTCCTCTGACAAACAGTATTCTATAAAAGGTTTTTGTTCAACAATGTTACTTCTGAAGTTCTCAAAAGACCAATATATAGCCAACTAGTCTGAATATGAAAGGTCATGTCCCAACTGCCAGTAATAATCGATTATTATAAGTGATAATCGATTATTCATGTCCGTTATAGGTTTTTCAAAATAACTTAGGCAGTTTTCAAAACAGACTTGTGATAATCGATTATTTGGAGTAGTAATCGATTATTCCAGAGCAGTACAATTTTTCAGAAAAGCTCATGATAATCGATTATTGTTCCTCATAATCGATTATTCCAGAACAGTACCTAAAATACAAGTTTTACATATTTAAGGACACTCCTAATACATTTATATTCTACAAAGTGCTTTTAAAAAATATTTCTAATATCTTCTTCAGGTCAAACTTCTTGTAGCATCATCAAAACATTTACTTCAAGATTTACCAATGCTCCTCATTGGTAACAAATGTTGCATCTTCCTCAGGAATAAATCAGTATAGGGCACGAAATGAGTTTGAGAGGATTGTTTTAAGCAAATTAAGAGACATAGAAAGGAAGCTTGATGAGCGCAATGATAGAGATCGACAAAATGAAGAAAATGTTGTTTCTGAAGATAGTGAAAGTGATATGATCCTTCAGCATTTTGTCAATAATAAGAGAGAAAACTTAAATCTTGTTTTGAAAATCCTAATGTTGTTTTTATTTTTCGTTTTTCTTTTGTATATTGCTTAGTCTGCCATTGTCTTTTGTACCTTGTTTGCTCTAATCAATTGTAACATCTTTTTCTACAAGGAAATGAAATTAAGTTTGAATCAATTTCAATTACTTTAATCTGCTAAACTGAAATCTGTTGTGCCTAGTAATGATAGATTCGACAATGTTATGAGTGAAGTCCAATATGTGTTTTAAACTGTTACACATCATTACATATATTGACTTCTTATGAATTATATTTCTTTCATAACTAAAATGCTTGATCTTTGAAGATCTTTGAAAGGTTTTGCAGGAACAACATTGTTCTTGATCTTTGGCAAGCAATGTATTTGACTGGGATTTTAATTCAATCGACTGGACAATAATAGGGTTATAAATTCCAATTCTGGAATTTGGTTATCTTTTGTTGATTGATTATCTGATCTTGATTATTTGCAATTATCTCTTATCTAAATTGATTTTACATATCTTGATTGAGATAATATTGTTAGATTGTTGAAATTTGTATCATTGCATGATAGAATTACTTATTATCGTTTTTCTGATACAAATCTGTGTTGTCTACTCTGGTTATCTATATTGGATTGTGTATCTAATTTGGTTTATAATAGTTTTCATACATAATAGCAGGGGGAGTAGCACACTAATTTACATATTTACTCACATGTCTGCATTTCAGGGGGAGTTATCCTTTACATGTGATGAATGTGATAGGGGGAGCATCATTACATTTCATATATTTGCACATTTTTTTCCTGATGCATCTTTGTTATGTTTATCAGCTTATAATATCTAGAGCACTCCTTTTTTGTTAATGCACAAAGGGGGAGAGAATGTAAGAAAGCTTCATGAAAAGGGGGAGAAATGTTTTTCTGTCTCATATCTGCTTGAAATTTTTCTTATTGGTTTGGTTACATGTAGAGTATTTGAATTGTTTTATATCTTTTGCTTACTCTATCTTGTATCTGTTGTACAAACATGGTTGATTATTAATCATGGTTGTGCATCATCAAAAAAGCGGGAGATTGTTGACATTGTTCACAACACAATATATATATATCACTATGGTTTTTGATAATGACAACACATTGCTTAATAACACACATATGTTGTTGCTTTGATACATGTTCTTATGTTGATTCTTTGATATATCTATTGAACATGTTTTTGTGCTATATTGTTGTTTATATGCATACTCATTGAGCTTGTACATGTTACATCATATCTGGATGCATTACACTTGTTTTTAAGCATGAAAACCATAAGCACTTTTGTGAACTTATAACTGTGTGACAAAGCTTCAGTAAAGTAACCTCCAATATTAATTGAATCGACTATGCTAAAGTCTTTATACAGATTTTGAGAATTGGTGCTTTGTGAGATTTTGAGAAGAAAAGAATTTCAATTTGCTTTGACACGTCGAAGTAGATTGTGTGCGCCACATTCGACTGCATTAGTTGTTTATTTTGAAATTTTGTTATGTTCATGTATAGTAACGGTTATATTTTCAAAAGTTAGTTGAGCATTGATTGAGAATCAACTGTATTGAATGAGAATCTATTTTGGTTGACTGTATGCTACTGGTCTGACTTAACTGTTATAATTGTCTTGACTTAGTCGACTGGATTAGTAGCTTATTCGACTATGAGAACATCTGTTTAACAGAATTCTATAAATAGTCTAAACACGAAATTGTTCAGAGACTTTTGATGATCTAACATTTTTACTTTTTGTTTCAGATTGATATCTCTAGTTTATAGAGCTCCAAGAATTGTCCAAGAACACTGTGGTGATCTTTCTTGAAAGAGATTCAAAAGGAGATTGTCTACGCACTCATTGGTTGATCATATTCTGCACAGTGAAGGTGCATCTGGTTTGATCAAGATTTGGCTTAGCATCCTTGAAGATTGTTGTGTGTACCTGTTGTAACTACAGGGGATAGACTCGTGGAGTCTGGTTCACTTTGAGGATTGTTCAAAGTGGTGTTTGACGGATTGCAGGAGAAGGGACATCTTGCTGCAAGTCTTGCTGTGTTGTATGCCTATATTTTGGTTAGAGGGTTAAAGAGGAGATTTATATTTTTGACGTGGAGGTCTTCTATAAATTCCTTGTTGTAAAAACCTTGACCGTTATAGTGCATTTGCTTCCTGGGTTGGAAGGACACTGGATGTAGGCATTGTTGGCCGAACTAGTATAAAAATCAGTGTTTGATTTCTCTATCCCTGCTCTTTTATTTTTAGTCGACTATGATATTTGTGTAGTCAACTACGATTTTCCGCTGCACACAAAATTCATTACTTGCATTTCAACAAAGACTTGTAAAGTTTTCAACTTTGCTTTAAATATTTTTAAAAGACTATGATTTTGAAAACTCACAAATTCACCCCCCCCCCTCTTGGTGTAAAACGAAGTCTACCTGTTTTCCAACATTATTTCAATGTGTTTAGTTTTCGAATGTAAAACATGATTTTTTTTTCAAGTTAGTAGCACTTGTACTATCACATTTCATAGGAACATTGTTTAACTTGATACCATAATCTTCTAATTGATTCTTAATCCAAAGAGATTGTGCACAACAACTTCCTGCTACTATATACTCAGCTTTTGTGATGGATAATGCCACACAAGCTTGTTTCTTTGAATGTCGAGAGATTAGAGAACATTCAAGTAAATGACATGTGCCACTAGTACTCTTTCTATCTAGCTTACAACCTCCAAAATCAGAATCACTATATCCTTCCAAAAATATGTCTATACCATTTGGATACCATAGTCCTAGACTTTTGGTTCCTTTAAGATATTTTAAAATTCTTTTAACAACAGTTAAATGTGATTCTTTAGTAGAAGAATGAAACCTAGCACAAAGGCACACATTGTGTATTATGTCAGGTCTACTAGCAGTTAGATAAAGTAAAGATCCAATCATACCTGTCAACACCCAATTTCGTTCGGGAAAGTAAATAATTAAAATTAAAGAATGAGAGAATAATAATTAATGTTGGGCAAAGAAAAAAAGGAAAAGGAAAATAATAAAATAATCTTCCTTAATGCAGGACACACCACTTTAGAATGTTTTTGAAACATTAGCTTAATATGGTAATAATTTGAATCAATATTATGCCAATAATTATAAGCAATTAAAAATATATTTGCTGCGTCAATTGCTTTTTAAAGAGAAAATTATATTTTCTGACAATAATTATAATCAATGTCTTGAATATTATTTGATTTATTTTTCTTGCAATCAAGACCATTTTTTTCCCTGTTTTGTCTATTGCCAATTAATTCTTAATTAATTGTCATAATATTACAATGAGTGTATATACATACGCACTCTGTGAAAGAATAAAAAAAAGGGAGAGCGACTTGCAGAAACAATAGAAAGAAAGAGAGTATAGAGAAAAATAGGTTCTCACAAATAAGGGTTCTGTCAACCACAATCACCAAAGAAGAAACAAGGGAGTACCGAAAGCTAAAAAGGTATGTCATCTCTGCACCATTCTTTTTCTTTTTATTGTGCTATGAACTTTTTTTAAAAGGTTTTTTTTTTACTACACACAAATAATGTTTTTTTTTCAATAATAAAATAAAGGGTACGTGTCGGCCTATGGCTGGTTTCTTTCTTTTTCCCACCATTCTAAGAATATAAAAAATACAAAATATTTAAAACCACAAAAGGTTAATTTTGTTAAACTAAACATTTTTTTTACCAAAACTACGTGATCGCTGATTCTCCATCATATAGGAGCAAGGTTAATCCTTGTCGGAGAGGTTCACTCTCTGGAGAGGATCTCTTGGATGCTTAGGCTCTTTTTCATCTTATCTAGGGTTTGCTTTTCCATTCTTCCATTATTTTCATCTAGGTTCACCATGACAATGGTGAACTAAACCCTTTTTGTTGTTGGGGGAAACAATGTAATCTTTTGAAACTCTCTTTTATTGAAACTCTTGTTTATTTATATG
>NC_028358.1:22608900-22610573 GCF_000741045.1 Vigna radiata var. radiata | reverse complement strand
CATTGCATGTTTATTTTCTATCTTTGCATCCACAACAATTAATTCTTTCTCTACAAGTCTTACGATTTTAATTCACACGAACGATCCTTTCGAGTCTCTTGGGAAGAAAGATATCGGGCATTACCAATTATATTACTTGCACGATTTGGTACATATGCCAGTGAGTCAACAGTCATGAAATTTCATTCTTAGGGTTTCTAGAATTGAAATTTGTTGAAGAACATGTGTATATTAGGGCTTTTGCTTTCTGTGCATGATTTGATAAAATAGAAACATTTTGCACCGATTAAATTGCATGATTTTTTTCTAGAACTGAGTTATTTGTGATTGAGTGGAGATTATAGTTGGTTAGGATGGGTTTTGCAAAAATCCTGACGCCACCACTAAGCGTCAGTGAGCGCTGCGCGGTGGGCGACAGATTTTGTTGGATTTGTTTTTTGATGATGCAGGTCACGCTGAGGGGTCTTGTTTGGCCCTGAGCGTTGGATAGTGTTTGAATGGTGTATGTTTGATGATTTGCTAACCCTTAATGGTGAATTTCCTTGGTCTTTTGAAATGTATTTGATGTAGGAATGGCATCGTCTTCAAGGAGAGTGAAGACCATGGGAAAGAAGAGAAAAAAGCCGAAGAGGCCACAGAGATTTTATTCTCACAAGTTCCTCTCTAGGAAACATAAGGAGCACTTCTTGATTGTGCAAGAGAGGAGATTTCTGATGGAGAGGAAGGCCAGTTGGATTCCAGACTTGGCTCCTTAATTTGGTGTGGAGCTTGAAAGCAGGAACTGGGGGAAGCTGGCTACATATCCTGCGCCAACCAACATAGAGGTTGTGAAGGAGTTATATACTAATGCCTTATCCAAAGGAGTGCAGATGGAGAGGTACACTAGTTATGTTCGAGGGGAGATTATCAAGTATGATCCTGAGACTATTAACAGCTTATTAGGCACTGAGTGGGCTGGAGAGCAGTGCCAGTATGCGTTGAACATAAGGGAGTTTTCTGATTATGAGGACATTGAGAGGATGTTGTGTGTTACCTGGAGGACACTTTCATTGGAATCCGAATGGAGTGCCCATCAACATCAAAAGGACAGATCTGACACCCTTAGCAAAGTATTGGATGGCGTTTACTGTTAACGGATTGGCAAGCGTACCAAATCGTTCAAGTAATATAATTGGTAAAACCCAATANCGTTCTTCCCAAGAGACTCGAAAGGCTTTCTCGTTCACTTGAATTAAAATAATAAGACTTGAAAATAAAAATAATTAATTTGATTTGAGAACAAAAAATATTAACATGCAAAAGAGATTATTCAATTGACAAAAGAAAACAATGGATGAATGGAGTTGTTGGGGGTTTACAAATTCATCTTATCTACACTCTCTTATTTACTCCTCTTGAATTCTTAGTTTGATTAATTAATTGACGTGCAACTTTCTTAGCCTACCCTTAACTCGATCCCTCGGCGAAAAGANCCTAATACTAATTACTGGCTTGTTATCCCTAGCCTCCCCTAGCAATTAATACAGCATTATAGAGCAGAAGTTAAAAGTAATTGATCGTCCTACCCCTATCCCTAGGTGGTATTGCAAAATCAAGGAATTACTCACTAGTTCATGACTTTCCTGTACGTCCCCGTATCAATAAAGACAAACAACAGTTATCGAATGAGTTAA
>NC_028358.1:22606263-22607930 GCF_000741045.1 Vigna radiata var. radiata | reverse complement strand
TGTATCTTCAACTCCATTCTTCACTTTCTCCAAAATACTACAAAACAATGCAAAACAAGCGTAATATCGCTAAAAACAGCTCTTGACTCTCTACATACTCATTTATTGAGTTTTGTTGATTCTAAGCTCATTCCAAGTAGTAAAGGGTGTAATTTGGTCTAAATTAACATATGAAAATAACTGTTTTTCAACCTTCATCAACACCCCAAACTTAGAACTTTGCTTGTCCTCAAGCAAACAAAACAAAACAACACACAAAACAAAACTTGGCTTTATCCTCTTCCATCCAATGTTTCAACATTCCCAAAGTACACGACAAAACTACTCAATCCCAAATCTTCAGTGAAATCAAAATAAGATGCATGCATGCTTTCAATCCAGATATTGTANAACAGATGTTACACATTATGAATGACCTATCCACCAAGCAAAAATGCACTCATGAAAGTTAACAGTTCTTACCAAACAAGTGTTTCACTCAATCACTCAAGTGTTTAAGGTGACACTCCACTCTCTATTGTTCACAAGTCACATGAAACAAAATTGCCATTCATCTCAAACAATCAATATCTTTACATGCAAATGTCATCAAAAGGACTTTTTCAAGGCTTGTAATGAGGTTGGGCTAGCAAGAAAAATTGGTTTTTCCGGAAAACAAAATCCTTGAGTTAAAAGAGCTTTCATAATATTTAACAATTAAGCACAACTCCCTTTCTCACCAATCTCACTTATTCCCACTTCTTCCCTTTTCTTTTCTTTTTCATTGAGCTCATCTTCATGCTTTTCTTCTTTTCTTTTCTTTTTCCCATGAAATTTTTTTTTTCTTTTCACAACATTTAAGCTCAATGCCTTTCACTTGCTTTTCAATTTTCCCCCATATAACCCCAAACTTGAACCTTTTCATCACATACAATTAAGCTCATCCCAACTCAAGGTAAAGAATTTCAAAACAAGGGTTCACATCCTGTTTAAGGCTAAAGTTCAAAAAGGGTATAATATTTCAAGCACTTTGGGTGAAAATTTGGCTAGAGAAGGGTTTTCAAAAATGGCCTTGATCATATGACATTCACATGCAATTCAATCGATCATCAAGATTAAAGCAATATCATTCATGTTTTCCTGTGAACAATGCATACANCAATAAAAACTCTGGAGCTCAATACCTCACACAACATGCTTTCTCACACAAAATTCAATCATGCATCCTGCTTAGCATCAAAACCACAATCATAATTCATCACACATCTATTTCACAGAATATCAACATGCATTGAAACTCAATTCTCATCCACATCAAATAATCATCAAATACCTTCATCATGCACATCAGTTAGTCAAACATTTTCAGAAAAAGTATTCAAGCCAAGGATACACACTAAAATTAAAATTCAACCTATTCTAGGTGTTACCAATAAGGGAGTATTGGTAAAACCTGAAGATGAGTTTTGATGATGCTGCAACTTATAGATTGTGAATGTAATAGAAAAATAGTTAAAAGCAACTTGTAGATTTTGAATGTAGTAGGAAAATATTGAAATATTGTAATTCTTACTGGTATAATCGATTATGGTCAAGCTATAATCGATTATCACATGTTTTTGTACTAGAATAATTGATTATCATGAAGCAATAATCGATTATCACAAGTCATACTTGAATAATCGATT